>NC_081809.1:5353846-5655000 GCF_030704535.1 Vitis vinifera | reverse complement strand
TAGAAATTGGTTAGATTGAATGGAAATTGAGTAAAACTTATAGAAATATTAAGAAAAGTTTTTAAAAAATAATATTACAATTTTAATCAAAGATATATAGTATCTTTTAAATTTTAAAAATTTTAAAATTTATTTTTAAAATATTTAATTAGTATACAAAATATAAAAATACTCATTAAGAAGATTATTATGATGGTTTTTATATTTTTAATAATAAATTAAATGAAATTTGAAAATAAGATAATTTAAATTTATTTATTTATTTTAATATTTTAGTTTTGCATGAAAATGAGAAAAAGAACATATTATTAAAGTTCATAATATATTTTTATATAAAAATGAAATCTAATAGAAGTATAAAATAAAAAAACATGAGAAATATCGAATATATATATATATATATATATATATATATATATATATATATGTCAAGAAATATCTTTGATATTGGTTAATTTTCAATTGATCAAGATTTTCACCCCTTGTATCAATGTTGAACGATACGTGAAATTTCACTAATATTTCATCAAAATTTTAATCCATGCTTGCAACAAAGCATATTGCCTATATAGTATACATTTTGCAATTTTTGTATACATTAAATTTAAGTAGGCCATAGGCCATGGATTGTGTTGTTGATTAAGAAAAGTTTTAGTTTTGTTCACTTTCATCCTGCATATTACAAATGGATGCTAGGATATCTAGGCTGGCTATTAGCAAGACCTTGTTCTAAATTGGTTGTAGTAGGCCCATGTTCCTAGACTAGTTTAAAATAGGTCTTTTCTCTGAGCCATTTTCTATGACACAAAGTCATCTTGGGCCAGATGGGATCCATTTACACCCCCAAGAGTGTGTTGCATGCTTTCAACCTTATCCTCGAATCTCCCATGCACCCTCCCAATAAACAATCTTTTAAAGAAAAAAAAAAAAGGAAATTAGACAAAGTATGAGAAAAGATGATAAGATACATTGATAACATTCTGACACTAGAAAAAGGAAGTACATGAATCCTTCATTATTGAATGTATTGTTCCTCGTACAACATAGATATGTTTGCTTAATTCAAATTTAGTAGGCCTGCAAAATGTAAACATGATCAAAATTTGTTAGTCCTTTGAAGGTTTTTCTTTCCTTTGTTTGTAATCTAAACAACTTGACATTATGTAAATCCCCGAACAAATCCTTTCAAAACACATTACAATAAGAAAAATATAACAAGGTACCAAAAAGATATGATTAATTAGGTGAAGTCACACATATACATTTTTTGATTCCATGGTTTAAAACCCGAGTTCTGTTTTATTGGTTTATACTAATATACTATGATTCCATGTGACTCTCGTATCATATAATATAATACACATTTCACCACACATAAAAACATTAATTTAAGTTAATTTAATTATTGTCATGCATACAACATCTTAATTTATTTTTTATTCTTTCATTATATTATATATAAATTTTTTTGCTTCATTATAACTTTTATAATAATATTAAATTTTTGATAATTTTGTATTTCACATATTTTTAAATAATTGTTTTAATTAATGGTATGTTCTTTCTAAAAGTTTTTAATTTTTACAATTTTGAGACTTAATTAAACAATGACTAATTTAGAAATAAATAATATAATTATATTAGATTGTGTTCTATTTAATTATTTACATTAATTGAATTTATATTTTACTAGTAGTGTCATTTTTATATAATAGATAATTTTAAATGCAAACAAAATCTTATTACTTTTAGATTATATTTTTTGTCAAAAAAAAATTCAAGAAAAAAAAAATAAAAAATAATTTTCCCATATTTGATTTTTACCATAAAACATACAAATTAAAAAATAATTAATTGACTATAAACCTATTTTTTATTTTTTATTTTTTAATACTTTTTTTTCTTTTATTTATTTATTTATTCTATTTTCTTTCCCTCATCCCCATAACACCAAAAATGAAAAATGAGGGCCTGTATGGTTAATCAACATGACGATGAATGGGATCATACCAGTAGTTTCTACGGCCACACAATCGGCGTCACACTTCATTTCACAGCGGGCATCAGCATTCTCTTCAGATTCACATCGCTTGTGGCAGCTATCAAAGCACGACCCAAATATGTCGACCTCAGCCTCGGTTTTACGTAGATGATCAACTGCTGCAACCACCATGCACACCACCAACAATGCAGCAACGTTGTTTGCCATTCCTTTTATTTTCACCACTTAGTTTTTTTCGCAGGTAATAATAGCTGGGTAGAGGAGAGGAGAAATATAAGCTATTTATTGGGAATAAAATTGGTAAATGAGAGATCAGCCTCAAAAGAAGGTAGGAGCTTCTCCAAGAATGAAGTGCCTCCTTTCCTCAAGGGGGAACTGGACCTTTTGTTTGGTGTATATCTATCTACACATATTGGGTTAGATAATTTAATTTGTGATTTATGTTGGACTTGGGCAAATAAATGTACACCCAAATCTATTTTGGTCAAGCTTGGGTTAGGGGTTTGGACAAACCCCACTATATATGATTTAATAAAAAGCTAAAAATTTCGGACCTTTCGTAAATATTTCATTGAACATGAAGATTATGTTTGATTCTAGAATATATTAATTAAATAAAATGAGATTTTTTTTTATTAAATAAGAAAAAAAGAAAAAGAAAACCAATTCAAAGGGATGAAATATTCCTCACTTTGGAAAACTAACCATTCACATTTTTTCAACTTAAAAAATAACCTTATTCTTTTCTCACAAAAATAACATATTTTTTAAAACACACATGTAAATAATAAAAATATTAAAGGGTATTTATGTTAAAAATTGATTACTCTTCAAGTTCAAAAATAGGAAATGTTAGTTTTACAAATTTGGAATATTTTCATCATTTTTAATCAATTAATCCAAAAAAGAATAAAATATAAGTAAGATGATGGTCAAGTTTACGTAATTTTTAATTATTTTAATTTTTATATAAAAAATTAAATATTTAAAATAATTTATTGATTTAATTTTTTTTATTAAAAGAAAAAAGAAAGAAGCAATTATTAAAGGAGAGAGAAGAGATGCCCCTTACAACTTTTGCTTTTTTTTTTTTTCTTTTTTTCTCGCAATTATTGCATTTATTTATTTGAAATGAAGTAGTCAAAAAGCGAAAGGAAGCTGGATGAAGAGTAAGCATTGAGTGGATGTGATAGAAGAAGTGGAGGATAATTACAGACCATCATACAAATCTGATAAGGGTGTTGCTACTTGCTACATCTAATCTACCAAACCTTTTCCTCCATACGCTTGCCTGAAATATTAAAAAGGGAAAGAGGGTGAAGAGAGAAAAGTGAGTGTTTTTTATAAATATAATAAAAATGAATAAAATAATAATATTTACAAATCAACGTGTGCAACTCATGCTACATCTAACTTGTGATTGGACTAGGAATTGCTGATTCACACTAATTAGGTTCCTATGGATACCTAGGATTTATCAAACAAAATAATAATTTTATAATCTACAAAATATAAATAATATTATTAAATAATAGGTTAGAAGTCAAATATTTCAAAATTTTAAAATAAGTAGGCATAAGCTCAAACTTTAACTGTTAAAAAAAATATAAGAACAATCATTTTTTTTTTTCATTTTAATATCTTTCTATATTTAAATAAAAAATATATAGCACAAGTAATAATAAATAAATAAATAAATAATAATTTATGGGTTTTGGTTTCAACATATGGTAATGTTAGTATTTATTGGATTGATATTTTTTTTATGTAACGCTTATTTTAAGTTTTTAACTTTTTCAAACATTGATATTTTTTAATCAAAGTTAAAATCTAATTAGTTCAATTATTATTCATATCAACTTGAATATCGGGTTAGACTGATCTAATCCATCCAAGTTACAACCCTAAATAATTAAGATCAAGATATAAAATAATAGAAGAACTATAATGTAAAACAATAAAATTTAAATTCATTACATCAACTCGGACACTAGTTCTATTGATCTAACACATCTAAGTTATAACTCTAAATGGTACAAACCAAGATATAAAATAAAAAAATAATTTAAATGCAAAGTAATAAGAACTAAATTTTATAGCTGGCATGATACAATTCGTCCGACATATCAACTCAAATACCGAATTAAACCGGTCTAGCCCATCCAAATCATAACCTTAAATGGTACAGACGAAGATATCAAGCCATGGAAGAACTTAGATGCAAAAACAATAAGACCTAAATTATATAGCTGGCTTGATACGATTCGTCCGTGCTCTTGGATACGTATAGAATGGGTACAGACCCAAAGGTGAGACTTGGGTGGAGCCGGAGGCGCTTCTGTATTTCAGTGTAGGCAGTTAAGTGATACAGACTGTCATCCTCTTCGCTGATTGTTGTTTTGCAGTACGTCTTCTCGTACGTTCCGCATCCAATGGTTTTCTTATGCTTCGTCCCATGCCTAAATACATGATTTCTCTCTTTATATTTTCCGAGGCTACGTTCTCGAAATACAATTTAAATTTCTGGTGATTTGGACCCACAATTTCTATCTTTTCTGTTGAGGTATTTTTGTGCTTTTTTTCTTTTAACTTTTCGTGGGTTGGAAAGAACAAATGGGAAGGTGACACGCCAGATTTAACTTTGTTTATACGCTTGCTGAAACCTGGCAAACGAAACCCTTTGTTTATGAATGTTTGGGGGTGTGAAAAAACCTAAGAGATTGGGATTGGGATGTGTTCAGTCAGTCCATGAAGTGTGTTGCTGAGATAGCGAAGTTTTAGTTGCAAGCCATTTGAGGGTTGTTTTTATTTTTCTTTTCTTCTCCTCAATCTGCATTGGATCATATCTCCTTTTGTTCTGATTTAAGGTGGATTTCCATTCATTTCTTTCATATGAAGCTCCTCTCATCACTTTCACATGTTTGTCTGTTGTAACTGACCCCGGATTATATATGTGTAGTGTGGGATCTCGTTTTGGAAACTTTCGATTGAACTATTGCGGCTTTGGTTTGGTTTGGTTTATTGATTTATGAGGAAAAGAATGGCAATCTGGTATTATAGAATTTCTCACACTTTGTTGATGGTTTACTTGTACTAAACATGACCTTCCATCGGTATAATCTGATGATTGATTGGTTCTTGTTTTTTGGTTTCCATTGTGTTTCAGAGTCTGGGTACAGTCTTAGTTCAATGTGGGTTGTGGATTTTATTCGGATCCCCTTTTTTTTGTTAGAAATGACTTTTCCAGTGTAGGTTTAGTGGATTTTTGTTGTAGATTGGGTTTGCTGTAATTTCCTTCCTGGTAGCTGCAATGTATGTGATTTTCTTGTAAATTATTAAATGGGCACTTACCTTTTGTGGTTTATCATTGAAATTTACAGATTTTAGTTCATATCAGTGTTGATTTGGGATGGCTGCTACTGGGTGGGATGATGAGTGCTCTGTCATTGGAGACAAAGGTGAAATTGGGTTTATTGATTTTGAGAATGATGCATCCGTGTGTGATTACAACCCGAGTGAAGAAGGTCCAGTTGTTGTTTCTGTCCCATTTGCCTTCAAAGGGAAGCCTAAATCAATATTCGTGGGGGAAACTGCTACTGACTGTGTAACCTTAGAGAACACCACTAGTGAACCTGTGGAACTCTGGGCAGTAAGAATATTTGCATCCACTCCTGAGGACTCATTCACAGTTTCTTTAATGGAACCACCATCAGCAGGTGTAGACATCAAATACATTCAAGAATTTCTGGAGTCTTTTTGCTTGGAAGACAGAGTGCTTCAGCCCGGGGAAACTTTGACTGTGTGGGTATCTTGCAAGCCAAAGGAAATTGGCCTGCACACATCGGTTGTGCACTTTGATTTGGGGTCAGACAGGATAGAGCGGGTGATTTTCCTTTTGGCTGAAGATAGGGTTTCACAATCTTTGGCCCCAAACAAGCCATATTCAAGAGGCTCAAGAAAGAAGGTGTTTAATGTGCAGGAATATGTTGTGGGTTCACGACCTGCAAGACCGAATACCCGAAGTTTCAGATATAGGCTTCCTCAATATGTAATTCCAAATGATGTTAGAGAATTAGTGGAGGGTAAGCAGATCCCTGATACCATCTTAGAAGGCCTAACAAGAGACAATTATGAATCTTACTTCAAAACTTTACTGATCATGGAAGAAATTCGCATGGAGGTAGCTTTCATTTGTTGAGGAAATAATAATATGCATAATGATATAAGGTTCTTTTTTTTCTCTTTTTCTTTTCTCTTATCTCTAAAGTTGATTATTTTTGCTCCAGGAAGACATGAGGAGCTATGACATGGAGCGTGTGACTATGAGGAGGAAGGGGACGCAATTCTTGACCCTTGAGGTCCCTGGCCTGGCTGAGAAAAGACCTTCACTTGTTCATGGGGATTACATTTTTGCCAAGCTTGCCTATGAAGATGAAAATGATTTGAGTCCTCCATATCAGGTTCTTTTCCTACTTATGCAGGGTGCTTATATCATTTTTAAGGATTGAAGCATCTCAGCTTGTATAAACATTCTACTTGTAGGAAAAAACTTACACATCATGCTTCTTAGACATGTATCAGATGTTGCCATCTGAAAATGCGAACCATTATTCTTCATAGTGTTATTATTTTAGCCTTTTATAAAAAATAGAAACAAAAAGGGTTATATGCATTAGAAGTAATGTAATTCTAATATTATATAGGATGCCTAGGAAATGTAGGTTTGAAGTTGTTCAGTTGGATGACCCTATAAACTGTGTAATAAGTTTGCTTTTTGATGTTGTTATTGGTCTATATGCTGTGATTTCCAAAGAAATGTCATTAATGACATGGTCAGGATCCTCTTAAATTTGATTTTCCACTAAAGGGATCTAAATTTGGTATGAGAAAATGAAGGTTTTTGCCTTCCACTTGTGATTCATGTTTAGCAGACAAATAAATGTACCATACACGAATACACTTTCTAGATGATCATGGATGAACTCCAGCTGTTAGATTATGGTTTGTTTTATGCTTGTTCACTTGAGTGTAATATTATTAGTTTGTCTGTATCTTTCCCTCAAAATGTAAAATCTTGAATTGGTTGTTGTGTAGGGTTTCATCCATCGTGTTGAGGCTGAACAGGTGTACTTGGGTTTTGCCAAAGAATTCATCTGGCATCATACGGATGAAAGTCTCTACAATGTAAGGTTCACTTACAATCGAGTGAATATGAGAAGATTATATCAGGCTATAGACTCTGCAAAAGGGTTAGAGATGGATCTCCTCTTTCCTTCTGATTCTAGAAGGAGACTGATCAAAGCAACTCACATGGTCCCTATATCTTTTAATCTCAATGAGGAGCAGATTTTTTCAATTAAAATGATACTTGGCTGCAGAGGGGCACCACCTTATGTGATCCATGGCCCTCCAGGTACAGGTAAGACTAAGACAATGGTGGAAGCAATCCTCCAGCTCTATTTGACTCAAAAGAATACTCGCATTCTAGTCTGTGCACCTTCAAATAGTGCTGCAGACCACTTATTAGAACGACTCCTTGCTGAGAAGGCTGTGGAAGTACAAGGGAATGAGATATTCAGACTAAATGCAACTTCTCGCCCTTATGAGGATATGAATCCTGACTTCATTCGTTTTTGCTTCTCTGAAGACTTGATCTTCAAGTGTCCTCCACTCAATGACCTCAAGCGCTATAGGATAATTATTTCAACTTACATGAGTGCCGCTCTCCTTTATGCAGAAGGTGTCAAGCGGAGCCACTTCTCTCACATTTTATTGGATGAGGCTGGCCAAGCTTCTGAGCCAGAAACGATGATTCCTCTATCCCACCTTTGCCAGAGGAAAACAGTTGTTGTTCTTGCTGGAGACCCAATGCAACTGGGTCCTGTAATTTACTCCAAAGATGCAGAGACCTACTGCTTGGGAAAATCATACTTGGAGAGGCTTTTTGAATGTGAGTTTTACCACAAGGAGGATGAAAACTATGTAACCAAATTAGTTAGAAACTACCGATGTCACCCAGAAATCCTACATCTTCCCTCACAGCTGTTTTATAAAGGGGAACTGATCCCGTGCAAAGATGATAAAAGTTCCTCCATGACTTGGGCTGAAATCCTTCCTAACAGGGACTTTCCTGTTCTTTTCATTGGCGTCCAAGGCTATGATGAAAGGGAAGGAAGCAACCCATCGTGGTTTAATAGGACTGAGGCAAGTAAGGTGGTGGAGATCATTAAGAAGCTTACTATAAGCCAGGATCTGAGAGAGGAAGATATTGGGGTAATAACACCATATAGGCAGCAGGTACTCAAATTAAAGAAGGCCCTGGAAGGTGTTGATATGCCTGCTATCAAGGTTGGCAGTGTTGAGCAATTTCAAGGACAAGAGAGGGAAGTTATTATTATATCTACCGTCCGATCAACAATTAAACACAATGAGTTTGACAAAAACCACTGTTTGGGATTTTTGAGCAATCCCAGAAGGTTTAATGTGGCTATTACCCGAGCTAAATCGTTGCTTATTATTATTGGAAATCCACACATTATCAGCAAGGTATCTCTCATCCTTTATGAGCTCCCCTTTTCAAGGATGGTCTGTATATTCAAAATAAAATCCATGCAATGCTTAATGATGTTGATAATGAATGCATGCAAATTAGCAGACAAGGTGGGAATAGATTCCCCAGACTAACTCAAGCCTTTAATGCTGGAGTTCCTAAAAATTGTAGAACTTGATTTGAATTAAGTTCTTAAAAATTATATTTATGTTAGTGTTCTTAAAAATGGTAGAATGTGATTAAGATTAATTTTTATCACAAGAAAAAAAAAATTCTGGTTTTATATCTTTCAGGGCTATATATCTTTATGTTGTTTCTTGAGAGGGTATAAAAAATGATGCACATATGGTAAAATTGCAGATTTTAAGAGAATATATAATGTTCACAGTTTAAGTGTACCATAACTTGATTGAACTATGCTTGCCTGGGCAGACCCTGAAAGTATTGCTTGCACTGCTGACTGCTTCTCATGTACTTCGCCGTTGAGTATGGAAATGAGTGCTTCAAATTTTGCTCTTTACATGACTTCTCTACTCTCTTTTTATGATTTTCTTAGAGTAGAACATTGGAAGAAAATAAAGCTAGTGAAAAAGAAATGAAGCTAGTTAAAACAGTGGCTCCTATGAACATAGACAAATGTTATACCTTGGTTTTGGACCACAAACTCATGTCTCAAACTTCATGCCATTGTTCAGTGAAATATAATGTATTGCTAACAGGTTCAGTTGTTTAGATCTGTAATGTTCAGTGATTTGCATTCTGCAGGATTTATATTGGAACAAGATTTTATGGCATTGCTCAGACAATGACTCCTACCAGGGCTGTGCTCTTCCTGAGAGGCAGGATTTTGTTGACAAGGAACCTGTGCAGTTCAGCTTCAACCATGAAGAAGAGAACCCTCAACCCTCCAATGAAGTTGAAAGGGGTGAAGAGCCCTTTCAAGCAGAAGAGATCCCTAAACCTGTTAAGGATGAAGCTGAATGGTCTGATGGTTGGAAGTAAACTCACCCATCACAGCGAGCAACTTGTGAAGGGTTTTTTTTGTTTCTTTTGAAACTGATTATATGTCTTTGTATTTATTTCCATTAAATAGGTGATGTAACTGTCAGTGAAACAGCATTTGGGGTGATTTATACAGGGGGATCTTTCTCTCATTCTATGAGATTCAAGCAATTATTGTTTCAATTTGCAGAAATAATGTATCACAATTGTGAAAAGCTTGTGGCAGTAGGATGCTCTTTCTACAGGAAATCTATCTAATTACTTGAAAGGTCATGTAGAACTAAAGGTAAGCTTGGATAAGAACAATGACAACAATGATTCCTTGTTGAAACCAAATTCTAATTATGTCCATCTTTTCTGGTTGCACTGATGAGTTTGGGGGTGAGCTTGGCAATGTTGGTAAATGCCCTGGAGGTTCTGCAGGGAAGCTTGGAAAATGAGGTGGAGATTTAGCAGGAGCTGCAAAACAGTTTGGAAAATTTAGTGTCCCACACCATGATGATGATTGTCAATGCTTCAATTTTCCATGTTTTCAAACACAATAAAACAGGCCACAATCAGCCCTCTTACCTGAATCACTAGTAGTGGGAGGTTGCCGTCCAAGCCCTGGACCCGTTGTGCCCTGGAGGGGAGGCAATGCTGGTGACCCTGGTACAAAATCAATTCAAAGAAAGCGAATTAACATTTTGCTTTTTATGAGAATGCATGCTATTTTTAAATAAAGAATAGAAAAACATCACAGCTGATTTGGAACCATTTTTAAGAATCAAAAAACAGTTTTTGAAAACACTTTTAAAAACCGTTCTCAATTGTTCTTGAAAACATTAATTTTATTTGCAAACTCAAATGTAAAAACAGTTTTCTCGACTTATTCTCTATGAAAATATTATGCACTTACATAAAGTTTAAAAGTTTTTTTTTTTCATCACCCTCTTAACAAAATAATTTTTTCCCTTCCTTTGAAACCTAAAATTTTCATTGTATACTAGAAAATTCAAATTACAGGGGGAAAAAAAAGTAGAGATGAAAATATATATATATATATATATATATATATATTTAAAATTAAGAAATTATTTCAAATTTATTTCACTTATTTTTTTCAGTAAAAGATTAATAATTTTAAAATATAAAATATTAATAAATTTTAATTATATTTAATTTTCTATCATATTTTTTCCTAATGAAATCAAATATAAGAAAATCATTTTTTTAACCAAATATAACCTTTTATATACATATGTCGTAATCATCAAACTAACCTGCAAATTTTCTTCCTAATTCAACAACATATCATCTAATTTATATTAAAAAAATAAGAAATATTTATACATGCTATCTTTTTCTGTTAGGTTATGGCAATTTAGCACTCAAATTGGGTTAACTTTGACCATTAGCAGCATTTTTTTGAGGAAAAAAAAACAAATTCCAAAATTTTGTAACATAGCAAAAAAATTATTAAAGAAAAATACTAAGAAAAGATAAGAGGTTCAAGAATCCAAGAAACCTATGCAGAAGGATTCAAGAGAAGCGTTCCAGGCAGAAGTGGCGTTTCCAGGAGGGCAAAGAGAAGAAAGAGCGAGAAGTTTCGTGGCGTTCAGAGGAAAGCCCAAGATCAGAGGCTGCTGGATAAGGTAACAGAGGCAGGCGCCGTCAGCGCTCTCAAAAGCCGAGGAAAACACACCGCAGCACTGCGAAGAAGCCGACGACGTCACATTGTTCGGTGGTGACGATACGAATGGCAGGCATGGAGAGAATGCAATCAGCTCTCCGGCGCAGCCTCCCGCCGGTAACTGCGCCGCCGTCGAGCACAGGGCGATCATTGTGAGAAGCAGCAATGAAATGATCGCGTTGGAATGAGCTGGAGAGGTAGAGTTCATTGCTGGTTTCTTTTATCTTTCTAAGATTTGTTTGCTTCCGGGGAAAAGTTTCTGAGAGAGGGAGAAAATGAGACTCTTCTTTCTAATTTGGGTTAAATGTAGTGGCCGTTAAGTGTTTGTAAACGGTTTGGCGGGAGATGAATGTATTTTCCAAAAGTACCCTTCAGTTTCTCATAATTTGACTTTTGATATGCAGCGGATATTAGATTAGGAGTAAGTATTATACAAAAGAATCCCGGTTTATTTAATGAATGAATACAAATAAAGCTGAAAGCTCTCTGTGAGCCCAAAACAATAATCACTCCCCTGACACAATACTAAAAGATACACACGACAACCTAATAGTACATGATGAATATAATTCCAAGTACAAATAGCACAAGAGATGGTGAGAGACTTTGAGGACGATTTCCAGCTGATGGGGTCAGAACTGGGCGGCTTCCTGTAGTTGTGGTTGGGGCATCGGAATCCACAGTAGGAGAGTCTGGAGTCAGAGACGGAGTTGTGTCAGATCCCGGTGCTAGAGCTGGTGATGTTGATCCAGGCACAGAAGAAGCTGTCCAAAAACAGAGACCAAAACAAAGCGATTTAGTGATTATAATCGCCATGATGCTTAGGTAAGGCCAGACAATAGACGATTATTAGCCCCTGAAATGGCCTCTGGCCATGGCTAATCTTCTAAGTGTGTAGATTACCTTTAGGACTAGGTCCTGTAGGAGAGGGAGTGGCTTGAGGAGAGAGTGTTGGTCCAAGTGCTGCAGGGCCTGGAGCGGGAACAGGCGCACCAGTTGCTGCAAACAAGTAGCGAATTTTAAAATTAGCAACATAATTAATTATACCAAAGGAACACCCAGAAAGGTAATGCGAACTTAAGGAAATTTTACCTTTGCATTGGACCGGCACACTAGCCGTGTTACAAGCACGCGGGAGGGAGATAGCGAGGGTTCTGTTGATTGGCATTTGGAAGGGAACACTTCCAGTTACAATGAGGCACAAGCAGTCCATGCTGGTGCTTGTGAGGGACCTGAGCGCATTGCAACAATCCGCGGTTGGTGAAGTTCCATTGCCACTGCTATTAGTAACAAAATTTATGCAAGGGGTGAAGCTGGAAATCATCGAAGCAGAACACGAGGTACTGATCTGTCCTTGAACTGGCATAATCACAACCATCAGAGCTATTGCCAGTGTTGAAACCAAGCACAGAGAAGACTTGAAGACCTCCATATTGGCTCTCTTTGGTTTTAGTCTTGGACTTGCAGAGGCTTTAGCAGTGCGGGAATCTATGGTGTTGAAGAGAGAAGTGGTTTTTGAAAAGATGAGAAATGAGGGAATTTATAGAAGTGGAGGGAAAACGGTAGATTTGAGGTGGGTGTTGGAGCTCAACTACTTTAACTAACTTTATGAAGGAAAAGAGTGTTAGGTGGGTGTGGCTTATTGAACTTGCCACGTACAGAGTTCCGTTGAAGGATCCCATGTTGACTTTGGATTTCAGATCACATCATTGAATAGACCTGTATTAAATCTATGAACAGGCATAATGCTTCTGATGGAATAAGGCCTTTGCTTTGTTATGTAATATTTTGTAGCTTAAAATATGACCAAAGCATGTTAATCTCATAGTACGTGAAGTGACTCATTAGTGCCATTTTATTTAAATAAGTCCAATTCTTACCTCATGAAGCCTGTTTAGTTTACCAATACCCCACAAATGGAAGGGGTGGCTGACGAGATACCAACAAAAAATTTCCATATAAATCACTTCTCTTCTCTCAACTCCAACCCCTGGCACGGTTGGAGTATCCAGTAGAAGTCATGGCTTTAAGAGTGACTGGCATGGGGCTAGTAGTGGTTCTATCTGCAATGCTTTGGGCTAAAGCCATGGCTCAATCGGGTTGCACCACTGTGCTCATTGGCATGGCTCCATGCCTAAACTACATTACAGGAAGTTCCTCGAGCCCCTCTTCTTCATGCTGCTCACAACTAGCCAGTGTTGTTCAGTCACAGCCGCGATGCCTTTGTGTGGCACTCAATGGCGGTGGTGCAGCTTTGGGTATCACAATTAACCGGACTCTTGCCCTGGCGCTCCCTGGTGCGTGCAATGTACAAACTCCGCCTGTTAGCCAATGTGATGGTAAGGCTCAAATGGATGTCTTTACTGATCATCATTAATGTTTTAGCTGTGTGATATGTATGGAGTTTGATTCAAATTTAGTTTTCCTTTTGGACAGCTGCTGATGGACCTGCAACACCTCCATTACTGGCTTCCCCAATGGGTTCTCCAGAAGGTACTCCAGATTTTCCAACTAGCTCGTCAGTCTCAGGTATATACAGGGCAACGGGAACTGGGATTTCATTACATATATACTTTTTTCTTCTAAATTTATTAATTATTTTACAAGTTTAGCCAAGATTAAGAAAATTAATAGTGCTTTTCTAAATTTTTGTAACACATGACAATTTTTCTAGTAACATGATAGAATGGCTTTCATCAAGTTCTTCAATTTGATTTAGTAGTACCAAACTGGAAGTTGATATGCAAATAATATTAATTACTATATATTCATTTGAACTTGAATCTCAGTCCCAAAATATCACAACACATAAACCACTCAGCAATTCTAATTTCAGTTCCCGGTTGCATGCCTGTACTGACTTATACCGAAAAACTGAAGAACGCCCAAAAACAAAAAGCCGTTTGGGTAAGTCCCATGGGATTTATGATATTCCACGTTGGATAGGGGAAAATGTCTTGACTCAATACATGTATAGAGTCTTCTTAATCGTATAAATGTATTTTAAAGCCACGAGAATCTCTTAGGTCCAAAATTGATAATATTTATACCGTTGAGTGAGGACCATTATAAATGATGAGCTGATCTTCAACCCTGATATCAGAGTTTATTTGATCCTATAAGAGGACGTAATGAGGACAATATATAGAATGATTATGACATGTCACATTGGATAGAGGATATATAGGAACTCCTCTTTTAACTATCTAAACGCGTTTTAAACTCGAAACTCATCATACTCTCATGTGAATGATGCAGGAGGTGGATCTAAAACAGTGCCATCCAATGGTGCGGATTCCTCAGATGGGAGTATTATAATGAAGATGTGCCCTCAGCTCATTGCCATCCTTCTCTTCATGGCTTCGTATGCTTCAGTTTCAAGCAGCCTCTGAGCGTACCGTGTGGGACCTTGGAGCTTCTATAATATACTACTATATGAGATATTGCTATGTGTGTGGTACTTGTTTAATGTTATCTGTTTGTGATGTTTGTGGGGTTTGTTTAATGCACCTATGTGAGAGTGATTCAGGAGACTCTCTTCACGTCTGCTGTTTCCTCTGTACTGTAAGACTTTATTAATGTTAAAGAACAAAGCTTTATAACTTTGTGTATGGCCAAATGCAATGGTGAAATTTCTTGTCATAATTTCCATAGAACTAGTAATTTCTCAATGGAGTAAACCTGATGTATGGTATACAAGTGTATGTCCTCTGATTCAAAAGTAACCGTCACATGGCCAATGGGAAATGCCAAAGTATATCTTACATCATTTTTCATACAAATAAGGAAGCGTTACTCTATGTTCATGCCTTAACGTTCTTACAATGTTGGCTTTGATCGTGCAACTTCGTCTTCATCCATGATTGCGATCAATTGTTGAGGCCACGGTGCTTAGCTCTTCCTATAGGTAAGATCATTTGCTGCAACTTAGATGAGTCGGTGGGATCCAATCTAATTTTTTGAGTGACTTGAATAATTATTTTTAGTACTTTAATTGGACATTGGTTATGTTTGATTCCCAAAAAAACATATTAAAAAGAAAAAATAAAAATTATTAAAAAAATGATTTTTTTTCTCGTAATTGATTTTACAATACAAAAAATATGTAAAATCAAATATAATTAAAATTAATTAAAAATTTATAAATTTTAAAATTGAGTATTGTAAAAGTAAAATAAGTTAGAAAAATAAGTAAAATAATTTTATAAAAGTAGAAAAATAAGTTAAATCAATTTAAAGTAATATATAAAAGTAAGTTATTGATTTTATTTATTTTTTCCTCAAATTTTTCAAAAACCAAACATATTCATACTATTTTTTAGTCCGAATATAACTGAGGATGAGTTCATCTTAAAGTTTAAATATTTTGAGCCTAACTTAAACCCAAATTCATATTTTTATTATATTTATAATTTATATATTATTTCAAAGATAATATTCATTTAAAGTTTGAACACCTGATTTTTCAGAGATTGGGTTAAATTGGGTTTGAGTTTTTCAATTTGGATTGTGTTGAAATCTAAGTGCAAACTTGACTCCACCGGTCTGTGTTGCAGCTCTATTTTAATCGTAAGAGCATGCACCCTGGGCCGGATGTCAATGCACAATCCAACCAACCGACTAACACCGGGACTACATGGCATGTGTTCTCCTGGATTCTGACTGAGGGTTTGATTTCCAGGTCAAGCCAATTGGATGTAATTGGCTCCAAGTGGGAAAACAAGGATAACTAACTCCTAATGGACAAACATTGGTAAAAGCAACTTTGATAGAAACCAATCAGAAAACCAAATGACTTAAAAGTCAATAAAATTTGAGGTGCCTACCACACGCTGTGCTTTCTTGTAAGAACAAGTTTCGAACACTTCTCCAGCCTTGAATACGTTATAAGTTGAGTTGTTGTTTACCAAAGAGCCCCCCATGACATGCTAGAAGTTGGTCACCCACATTTGTTGTCTCTTTCTTCCACTCAAGTCAAAGGAAACCATCGTTCCAAAATTTTCTGAGGTTTGAACAGGTCGAGATCTGAGTTGCTGTTTACCAACGAATCCGTTATTAGGAGAGGTTGTTCACCCACATAGCCAATCTTCATTGGTCTGTCCTTCCCAGACACTCACCTACATAAGCTTCACCTCGTCCACTCCTCCCACCATCAAAAATTGAATCCAATTCTCACTAGCAGGCGCTCTCCGCAACACACAAGCACTTCCGCCAACACCCTGAAAACGTCCAATGGCACGTACAGCACTTGCAGTTGGTTTGGTCCTTGTCGCAGTGACCATGCTCTGGCCAGGCACTGCAGCTCAGTCGAGTTGCACAAGCGTCATAATCAGCATGTCGCCATGTCTTAACTACATTTCAGGGAACTCCTCAACCCCGTCTTCAGGATGCTGCACTCAACTTGCTAGTGTTGTCCGCTCGCAGCCACAGTGCCTGTGTGAGGTTCTGAATGGTGGTGGGTCTTCTGTGGGGATCAACATCAACCAAACTCAAGCTCTGGCACTACCTGGCGCTTGCAATGTTCAGACTCCTCCCCTCAGCCGCTGTAATGGTAATGGTAAGAATGCACATGAGAAATTGAGAATTGAATTCACTTGGTATTTCCTCCGAAAACTGCTTCATATTCAAAATGTTTCTTATACTATTCTAACTTCTAGCATCTGTAACTTGGCAGCTGCTTCTCCAGCAGACTCCCCAGCAGCAATGCCTGAATCTCCAACTACAGTTCCCTCAGGTACGTACAAACCCCTTCACAAGGACGTCAATTTGGGTGGTTAAAATCCCGATGCTATTTCCTCGTTACCATCAAATATTGAACTTTATCTTCTATTTTTTCCCTTGGTGTTCACTATTCAATTGCGGGAATATATTTCAACCATTTTTCCTGGTGAATATAGATGGCGGATCCAAAACCGTACCATCAACAGACAACGGCACATCAAATGGAAGTTCCACAAAATCATCAATGTCCCTGCTCTTCATCCTTCTCATTGCTGCATCATATGCTTCAACTTTCATCGCAGGATAAATTTAACAATCCGTCAGAACATATTTCACCGTTCTTACATATTCGTGATTGTTGCCTGCATTCGTTTTTATTTTTTGTTTATTTCTTCTGGTTCCGATTGTTTGAGTGGTTCATGTAATAATTTATATTTCGGTGAGTTCTGAGAGGATGATATGGTTTTGTATGGCTGAAGAGACTTTTTGTTCTCTTCCCTTATCAATAAAGACCATTCCTAACTTATAGAATAAGCTAAAGTTAGTATAACAATAATATGCTAATGAATCAAACTTACTAAAGCAGCAAGGAAAGCAGATTCCCACAAAAAAAGGAAAAAAAGAAAATAAAGGTGCAAAGGAAAATTGATGTATGGAAATGAACCAATGCTTCAGAGAAATTGCTATCATAAACTTGTACCGTTACAATGAGGATACAAAGGGAAGTTTGTATTCTTCAAAATAGGATTCATTTCATAGAAACCTCAAAACAATTACTATTTGAGACAAACCTGTAACATGTACATCTGATGAATCAACGCTGAACATAAGTGTCTCCATGTACTGCTCACATGCCATCCTTCTCACCATTATTCAGGTATATGCCAACAATGCACAGGCTGAGATCATCTTCCCTAGGTTCTGTTCCTATTTCTGTTCAGAAAAGAATAAAATATGGTCAAAAAGGATGAAAGGGGCACTCAAAACAATCTACACACAACCTTCTGAAACTGAAATCAAATATAAAATTAGGGTGCAGAAAGACCAAGGAAAATTGATTGTGGGTTTTCTGATCAATGATATGCTATAACAAGGAAAGAAAATTAAAACATCCAAAATGCTTTGCAAAATAAATGGCCCTATCTCACATATCACTCCTTAAAAATAACTCATCATCTCACGGAGCTTTTTTAACTTCTAAAGCAATTTTGTTGCATCAAAATTAAACTGTCACTTCTTGCTAGTTGCACACAAACAATCCATCTAAACACACTACCTGCCACCTTAGGCATTATTAAACCAAGTGGAACAAAGGAGCCAAGCTCGGGCTAGACCCCATCTCAACTGGCCACTTTTAAGGTCATCAGCTAGAGTGCACTTGGACCTAACCAAGCTTCTCTTTTATTCAAATCAAACATTCAGATCCTACCTTGACAATTGCCAGTGGTGATTACTGCTTCTGCTACTATAATTTGTCACAATTCTCAACCATATTTAACTATTTTTCAGATTACTTATCACTTTTCCTTTAAAGCATTCTCCATCAGTTAAGTTCCTTAAAGGGATATGCCACTGCACCTACATGAGGTACGATCAACTACACATAAGCCTAACAAAACCTAGTGCAGAATAAACCCAGTTTGTGAATGAATTACTTAAAACTTGAACTTAGCTTCACTAGATCCAGGAAAAGCTTGAACGAGGAACTATGAAGCTGAGATCATGTCATTGGTGTGTTGTTTGTTCATTTATCATCTCCAAGCTGTACACATACACCACATTACCCCAAACCAAATTGAGATGAACCTTGAGTACCAGGCTTTGTTAATTAAAAATATGCTCCTAGGAAGCTCACCCTGTTTAATTGCAAACTTGAGCAAGCCCCTTATTGGGCTGGGCCAGAGATGCAAAATAGCAATAACTAGACTGAAGCTCATCTTGGTTGATTGAAAACAAAATTGAACAAGCCCCTTATTATCGGTCTTTAAAGGTGGAGAACAGCCCCTTATTTCCAGCAAAGGAGGTATGGGGTTCGCGTGCCCTTTTAAGAACTCGTTTTTTTGCTTGGGAAGCCGTGTGGGGTAAAATTTCTACTGTTGATATGTTAATGAGGAGGGGTTAGTCTATGGTTAACAGATGCATTCTTTGTAAAGAGAATGAGGAATCGGCGGATCATATTCTAATTCATTGTGGTAAGACAAGGGAGCTTTGGACTGTGGTGCTCTCTTCTTTTGGGGTGGTGCGGGTGTTCCCGAATTCAGTGAGAAATTTGCTTCTTGAATGGAAAATTAAGGGCCTAGAAAAGAAGAGGAGTGTAGTTTGGAAAATGGCGCCTATTTGTTTGTTTTGGTGTATTTGGGGAGAGCGGAATAAAAGAATATTTCAAGAAGAAGAGAAGTCAGATATGAGTCTGAAGAATCTCTTCCTTTGGGCTCTTTTTGAATGGTCTCAACAATTCATGGACGTGGACTATCTCTCTTTTATGAATATGTTGGGTGGTTGACTTGTTGGTCATCTTTGGCTTTTCTAGGTTTTTGTTTTCTCCTTTGTTGCCTTGGGTGAGGCCTTCTTTGTATACTGCCGGTGTACTTAGGGAGCGCCCCCTGTTTTGGCGTGTTCTAATATGATTTCTTCTCTTGGTTTATCAAAAAAAAAATTGAACAAGGCCCATAATATTGGGCTGGGTCTGAGGTGCTAAGGGCTAACTAGACATTTCTGCTTGTTGGACAGCATTTTCCAACAAATGTATTCATCTCTAATTTTCCCATTTTTCTTTTTCATTCCCCTCATAGTAAATATGCCCTCTTCAATTGTACTTGTGACTTGTCATAAGGAGCATTTATCAAATGTTCAGCCTTCTGTATAACTACACCTTTAACATAATAACATTTTTTTGATAGGAATACACCTTTAACATAATAACATAATGGTCATCTGGTCACCTTACAACCCTAATATAGTACAGGCATGTGCCAATCACATCACAGACCTAGGCAAACCTACCCATCTCATTCGACCCAATGTGCATGTAAAAGTAATTGACCATTCAACCAGTGAATATACAACACTAAAGTCTCCAAATCCAGTGTAAACATTCAGGGAGGTAACAACTCCCCAATAAACACAGTAACAAGAACCACATCCCTTAACCAGCCTATCAATTGTTTAGTTCACCTAGTGATGGAGCCACCTAGAAGAATAATGCAACTCTGAAGCAGGACAAAAAAGGTTGCACGACCAATTGTCCCACTTACAAAGACCTTGCTTTTTCTGAGAACCAGGAGTTAACTATGACAGAACCACTTTCCACTAGCCCTCAAGCAATGGTGGCAACTCTAACTCAACAGCTAGCCCCACCCTAAAAGGTTTGGAAAATGTGAAATAACATTATCTCTGCACAGATAAATGCAAAAGGAACATAAAGGCGGCTAAGGGTACAGATCACTAATTGGTCATTGTTCCTTTAATTTTTTTACCATCACTTTGCCAATATCTATCCATCAGAAATAACATTATCTCTAGTCATTTATTTCACTTTTCAAAAATAAGCCAAATCCATTTTTAATAAAGACTCAAGTTTAGTGACAAAGCAGCTAACAAGTCAGTGGGTAATCAAAAAGTCTAATAAAAAACCATGACTAAAAAGTTGGAACTCACTTTTTTGATAAGTAGTGCACTCTTAAGGATAAAAGATTTATTGAAATACTATGACGTGTATTCAGGTGCAGCGTAAGTATTTGGAGGATTGTGTGTGTATCAGAGAGAGAGAGAGAGAGAGAGAGAGATCTACTGTCACAATCTCTGATGTACTTTCCATGTTTAACCAAGTATTATTTTTTGTTTAACAGCTAAAATGCCCATTAATGTGAATTTCAAGTTTCCACAACATGTCTTCATGGTTTTAGTTTGACGGTTCCATGTTCATTTTTGGCCCAACCCCAATTTTTTATTTTTTATTTTATGAGTTTGGCCCAACCACAATCATCTCCAAGTCACTGAATTTACAGGCAATTTAGCCAACCCAACTTCGTAAATTTTTATATTTATTTTGCCTAAATTCAAGACATCTATCCAAATATTCAGCCAACTTATATATATACTTCAGATGGAAAGTTTTTCAATTTTTCCCTTAAATAATTTTTTTTTTCTGGCCAAACTTCCCAAGAAGGGGAAAAAATTTTCCATCCAAATTTAAATTGGGTTTGATTCAACATCTTGTCCAAATACAAAATTGGCATTAAAATTTTCCTTTAAAAACAACACAAGGGACATATGTGCAATCTAACATAGAAACTGTACTCACTTCCCCTCAAACAGTTTTCAAACTCAAGGACTAGAAATCATGGATAGCGCCAAAGAAACTGTACACCAAAATACACAGGACATATATAACGGTACCACAATGCTATGCCAAAAAAGAGGAGAGAAAAAAACTACTCCTCTCCTTAATAAGATCCCAACCAATCCACAAAATCAATTAAAGACATCTAGCCTTCTTCTGTACATCCTAACCAATAATAAAAGATTTCCTAGGAATAAGCACTTCAGGGTTCGATTAGGAACAACTCTTCATACCTTTGTTGTGTTTTCTTTCTATAAAAGAACCTTGGCAACCTATAAGAGTATCCCTAATTGAGGAAGGTAGAACCCAAACAACGCCAAATAAGGTGAAGAGAAGCTACCATAACACCCTTGATTTGGCACAGTAAAGGAGAATGTGATTAATTAACACCCTTAATTTCACACGGTGACGAAGAATGTATGATCAATTGATTTCTTTTCATGTTTACATAGGAAACATCTTTTCACCAACGACCACCCAAGTTGATCTAAAGTCAATATCTTTCCCTAACTAACTTCCCAACAAAAATATCACTTTAGACAAGACCCATGAATTCTAAATAATGCCCATAGGGAAAGGAATTAAACTCTCTAACTTTAGGACAAAATAAAAAGATTTGACGAAAAGAACACCATTCTTTGAATCCTCCCATACCACCCTATCCTTCCCATTCACAAACCTTTCTTACAATCTCGAGAAGAAGGCCTCTACATTGTCCAACTCTCATTCATTCAAGTATCTAGAGAAGCAAGGATTTCAATGATCCCTCACACTTGTCTCATCCCATACATCTGTCACCTAAGCCTATTTTGACAAGGCATAGGCACATAAAGAGGGGAAAGACGCACATAAGAGCTTGTCCCCACACCTCCATCCAAAACTTCATCCTCCTCCTATTACCTACCACAAAGGATACTCTACTGTTAAAAAATGTCTCATCCCTTCCTCGTAGTTTTCCATAACTCAACTGCATACCTAGCTCTCACCTTGCAAAACGGCCAATCATTCTTCTACTCCATGCTTCCCTTGTATAACCTATTTGCAAAGTGTCTCTCCTTTAGAAGTATATCTCCAACTTCAA
The DNA here is from genome assembly GCF_030704535.1 of Vitis vinifera. Taxonomy (NCBI): domain Eukaryota; kingdom Viridiplantae; phylum Streptophyta; class Magnoliopsida; order Vitales; family Vitaceae; genus Vitis; species Vitis vinifera. Next base: position 5,632,630 of record NC_081809.1, on the reverse strand, counting down.
TTTCCAAGGAGTGCCATATTAAGGGAAGAAAGACATCTAATGCCTAAGCACCCCTTACTCTTATCCTTGCAAATAATATGTTATTTCATCAAATGTGACTTTTTCTCCAAAGCCATGTGTCCCCTAAGGAAGTGTATTAAATCTTCTCAAGCCTTAATTTGACCTTTCTAGGAATGTTAAACAAGGGCATAAAGTAGATAGACAATGTAAATAAGGTGCTTCAAATCAGAGTAAGCCTCCCCCATTTCGAATATATTGTCTTTTCCACATCAAGCCTTCTATGGAATCACTCTTCCACCTTATCCCATTCCAGCATTCATCTAAAGAGAGCACCCAAGGGTAGACCCACATAAGCTCTCTCATCATGCAACTTAGCTCAAAGGCCAATTCATTCGCATTAAACCCTATGATCAGTTCACTCTTCTCTAATTTAATTTTTAGCCTTGAGAGAATTTCAAACCATGTGAGCAGCACCCTGAGACCAATTTGCACTTCTCTAAGTCTAAGTTTATTTCCAAACCCAAAATAGTTTCAATCCACATGACCAGTAAACTTAAATAAGCCATCTGGAATTGAGAAGATCCACGAAAAGCAAGGAGACCGTTGACAAACAACAGATGTGCACCTGCCACCCCTCCCCCTTGCCTTGAAGTGACATAAATAACCACCCTCCCTAGCCCTCTCCAAGAGACAATTGAGCATCTCCATAGCTAACACAAAGAAATGTGGATAAAGAAACAAGAAGCTGAAAATAGTGCCATTAACTAGCACAAAAAACGTTGTCGTAAATATGGACCAGTTAATGCATTCAATTTATTTAAGAACAAACCCTATCTTTTCAAGGATAGCTAGCAAGAATCCCTCATTAATGTGGGCATGCGCCTTCTCAATATCAATCTTACAAATCACTCTTCAGCAAAGAATCAAATCGATAGCCTCATTAGCTAGAAGTGCAACATCTAGAATTTGTCTTCTCTCTACAAAAGCATTTTGGAACTTGGAGACCTCATTTCACACACCTTTTTCAATCTTTTGCCTACACCTTACCTAGTAGCTGATACAAATCATCAACCAAGCTTATTGGTCTAAAGTCTTTCAAGTTGTTTGCACCCCTTTTCTTTTGGAATTAATATTGAAAACATAGCATACAAACTTTTTTCAAACCTACCCTATTCATAAAATTTCCTAAGAAAACTCATTACATTGCCTTTCACAAAGTCCCAACTAAATTACTAGAAAGCCATGGAGAATCCATCTAGACTTGGAGTTTTGTCCTCATTCAAATCTAAAAAAACACTAAACACCTCCTCCTCTTCAAATGACAGCTTCAATCCTTCAGCTTCCTACTTATCTAAGGCTTCAAAAGACATACCATTGACGCAAGGTCTCCAATCCCCTAGATCAAATAAAAGATTGCTAGAAGCTTGAGCCACAATTTCATTTATCCCATTCTCCTGAAAGATCCAAAGCCCATTACCTTTAATCTTGGCTAAACAGTTTCTTATTCTATGTGTATTAGTCATTTTGTTAAAATAAAAAATGTATTTCTATCACCCTCCCGCAACCAAGTCTTTCTAGGAAGCTTCTTCCGATAAGGCCCACTTCCGATACTCTTTAACAAGGAAAAATATAGCAACAAATAAAAAACAGAAATAGTAATAACTATCCATCCAAATAAAGGAAAGATTATTAGTCAAAAACACATTACTACTATTCTCAAACATTGAAAAAAGTTAAGGTAACAACTGACTACAAAGGTCAAAGGAGCTTAAAAATATAAGAAACTTCACCCTCTTAACTACAGAGGTATAGACTCAAGAGAGAATATCACTGCCAATAAATATCAGGATAAGAAACATACAGCTTTTATATAAAACATGGAGTACTTCAAGTATGTGATCTTGACCGGACAAATTCCTCTAATCTGTCCCACACCTCAAGTGCTGCTGCTCTGTCTTGGTGCCGCTTGTTCTTGCTAATCTGCACATTAGAGTTGTAAATACAATCATAGTTGTTAACTCGTAAAACATATCATGTATCGTTTTTCTGTATTGTGTATCGTATTGTATCGCACATCGTAAGTTTTTTTATAAAGTGAAAAATAAATAGAAAAAATATGTATAACTGTGAATCTCTATTTAAAGTATGGAGTATAGAGTAATATACAACCAATTTTATGGAAGATAGTACGATCCAAAGAGTTAAAGTATATCTATCATATCAAAGCATTGAATGTTAAAGTTTTGACAAGTTCAAATTAACAAAATGTAAATTTAGTACATAGATTCATTACATAATCCACAAAGATAAACTTCTTCCATTTCTAGTTACAAATTCTAACTAGGCATATTTTGATGCACACATTGAATGTTAATTGATACATACGCACATATGTATGTATGTATGTCTTTATTTGTCATCTTCAAAATTCTAGCTTTTTAGGTTTTTCATCATTCCTTTTCCAAAAAAATTAAAAATAAATAAAAAAATAAACCAATATATTAAATAAAAAATTTTATTCACCATCATTTTCATTGTCAACATTCAAACTATTCAAATGAAAATTCTCCAATATTCGTTATAAAAATAATGACTTCTAATATAGAATATGACAACAAGAATGAAACTTCTCATATTAAGATTATTTAACCTATTTCTCATTTTTATGATCAATTTTTAATCTTTTAGTATATTCTAGACAAATAATACAATAAATTCTTTTAACAAAAAAATAATAATAATTTGATTTTTTTTTTAATTACAAAAAATAGTTGAAAATGTATATATCATCATTGTATCGTAATATCACGTATCGTATCGTGTATCGTAAGTTTTTAACAACTATGAATACAATGTTAAACACACCCATAGAAGGAAGCAACAACTCTTATCGCCTAATCCTTAAGAAAACTAGGATTAAAAAACTAAGCATCTCAAGGGTGATTCCCTTGTCGGTTAGAGATATACTGTTAGGTTGGCATGGCTCTTTCGTATGCAAAAGGCGCAAAAAGGTTTGGAACATGGGACTCTTATGCATCTTTTGGACAGTTTGGAAGGTACGGAATGGAATTGCCTTTGATGGGAGCGAGCTTTTGCTCCAAAGACTAAAAAATTCTTTTGTTTGTTTTCTATGGTCAAAGACTAGGATGTTTATAAATAATGCTCCTTTTAACTCTTTTAAGTTTTTTCGATTGGATGGGATCTTATTGAGGGTGGTGTTGCTTAAGTCATTCTTCTTTTGTAGCTTTGGCTTTTGGTGTTGCCACTTGATGATTGGTGTAAATGTTCCATATACCGTGGGTCACTCTTTTGGCGGCCCTTTTTAATTTAATATATTTACCTTCTTACCTATCAAAATAATAATAACAATAATAATAATTAAGCATCTCAAAATGAAAAAAAAAAATACTCACTGAGATTATCTTTACATTCCACTGCTTGACAATCTTTGCAGACTCCACACTATCATCTTCAAACCGCATGTAAAAACCAATAACTGCATAAAATTCAACATATAAAATAATCAAATCAGCCTGGATGCACTTTAAAGGAGCACATGTCCAAAGACAAAAGTTCCAGTTGATTGATATAAATAAAACTTATTTCATCATTCTTCAAAAATACATACAAGCAACAAAATCAATAACTACATTCATGATTTTGTTACTAAACATACCAAAAATTTTCAACCTAATTTCAAATTTTATCAATGATAAATGTAATTAATATAGCAAAGCTTACTTTTATTGAATATCTCAACATGATCCTTGAAGGGCCAATCCTTGAACTGCCACTCCTTTCCTAATACAAAAACTGCAACAACCCGATCCCAATCTTCTGTCTTCAATGCTGATGGCTTGTCCCTTACCTCATATGCCATGACTACCCTATCCCTACTAAACTTCTTCTGCACTGTAACGCAATCAGGTTTTGCCCCTTTCATTTGCTTTGCCTTCACATCTGTTGGTATGAAAACCCCATCCTCCAAAAACTCCTTCACATTATAGATGGTAATCAGAGTTTGAAACGCACTGGGTACGAGAATTATTGGCACACCCTCCCCAATCTTGCTCCTGTTCAGCAGCATTTTCGGTTTGGGCGTCCCATCATACCCCAACTCATCCCCATCCTTCCAAAACCCTAAACCCCTCTCGTCCGCGCCCATTAACCGACTCTTTGCCACCAACCCATCCTTCCTCTGGTGCGACTCTAGCCTATGCCGCTCCTCCTCCCGCCTCGTCGAGGCCATTAGCACGCTATAGAAATCCCTTTGCTTACATTCTAACAACGATTCACGATCTTTCAAAGGTCTCTCGGAAGCCCTAATCATGGAGATGTAATCAACATTGTCAAACCCCCTAACCCTAGAATTGTCCAAGGCGTCCTCTGAACCGGGCGGGTCACGAATTGCGAGCAACGTGGGGTCCTCGGGGCGGTACTCGTCGACGGCATCGACACCGATATCGGGGATTTTAGGGTTTTGGGGTACGACGAATTCGATGGCGTCGGTGGAGGCAACTTTGCCTTGAAGGTATTCGAGCAGAGGTTTACGATCGGGCAGGGTAACAGCGGGGATTCTCTGAGTGCGGGCGCTCTGGAGGTACTCGGTGTGCTTGATGTGGTGATTCTTGACGTAATACACAAGGGTTTCGAGCGTATAAAGATTACCTTGTTTGGATCGGTAGGCGGTTTCAGCGGAGCAAGGGAAGGTGTAGTCGGAACCAAATCGGAACTCGTCGCCGACTCTGACGATCTTGTCGAGCTCTCCACGGACGGTGAAGTCGCGGAGGGCGGAGAGGGGGTCCATGATGGAGCAGTAGTTGTGGAAACTGAGAATGCAGTGGTTTAGTGGTATTTATGGATGGAGTGATGGAGGCGCGCAACAGCCTACAGGGTGAGATAAATGTTGTCGGATCTTAAATATGGCCCTCACCTGGAAGCCTGTAATTCTGGCGTCTACTTCAAGCCTTTCAATCGGGATTCATACCGCCGACATGGGTGGTCTCACTCCACAGTCCACACTCACTACCACTTTTGGTTCAATATGAGAAACGATCCAAAATGTAAGTTTCTTTTGTTTTCTTTCGTTTTCTCAATGACCAAACAACCATCTAATTAATTTTAGATCACTTATCAACAAATTTACGATAATAAATAAAGTAGCAATCAATCACCAAGTGATCGACAAAATAAAAGCACTACGAATTAAATTGCTAAACCTATCCCACATTTTCATGGTGGCACAATGGCTTTTAATTCTTTTTAGTTCCTTATTCAGCTTGAAATATATTAGGTAAAATGAAAAAATTGTGCAAAATCTTTGTGAGATTTAAGATTAATTGGTTTGGACCATTTGAGCATATTAGTATTTTAATTTTTGATTTGGAGTTAGTTGTTTGGGGTCATTGTTTCTTAAACTCTAACATAGCTAAGTTGAAGTGTGAATTTGAGGTGAATTGCAATCTAGGTGAAGCCTTTGCTCCAACTTCAGATTCAATGAAAGATACGAGAAAAGAATTCAATGCACATATTGTTTTGTTTGCAAAATTGAGAGATAGAGTAATTTTTTTAAATATGTAGAGCACATAAAATATCATTAAGTTTAAACGTGTAATTTGAATAATTAAGCATATTGGAACTAGTGTGAGTTATTGGAACATTTTTACCATCGTCAATCATAGTATCTTCATTTTCACCGTATTTTGATTACATGGAGGGATTTTGAAGGTCTAAGGTGATGTGGTGAGATACGTGTTTAAGTCAGCTATCCAATTGTTATTATTGGAGTAGGTGTGATTGCTCTTGTAATTTGCTTGAGGGCAATTGAGACTGAATTTCAGTCTAGGATGTAATTTACATGTCTTCACATAATGCCCCAATTTATCGCACAGTTCACACACTATAGGCTAATGGGTGTCAAGATGTGGTCGCTAGTTTGGGTACTAGAAATTAGGATTGAAATTGATTTCCTTGTGCACCTCTGTTGTTGCCTTGAAGGTGTCTCTTCAAAAATTGGAATTGATTCCTTTGAAGTTGGAATTGATTCCCTTGGCTACCAAATCCCTTTTTATTCTTTGTTTTTTGATCAAACTAAGTAGTGATAGGAGATTCAATTTTATTGTCTTCTTCTCACTTCAAGAAAGTCTCATGGTTAAGGAGTTTGTCATGCAATTCTTCGAATGTCATAGGTGTGTCCTATGCATGAATAGTCAAAGTTAATTCCTTGAAATTATTGTTGAGACCATTGAGAATGTAAGCCACAATTTCTACATCACATAAAAGGTGACCGACCATTGATAAAGCATCTACGATGCCTTTAATAGTTTGCATATAATCTACAATAAGGGTTCCTTCTTGAGATATTTTCATCAAGGCAAACAAAAGTGTTAATTTTCGAGTGTTGTATTTGTTCGCAAAAGTAGTTTCAAGTTTCAACCAAGCCTCTACAAAGGTCTTGCAAGTTATAATCAACGAGGCAATTATACCATTGATTGTCCCTTAGATGGCTAGCAAAACCAAACAATCTTATTGCAGTCACGACTTAATTGCTAGATTCCATACTTCTTTTCCTTCTTTCTCGATCATTTCAGGAGGACAAGAGTGTGTTTCATCCATATAGCCCAATAGATCATAACCAAATAACAAGTTTGTGAATTGAGCTCTCTAAGAGGCATAATTTTCACCTCTAGAGAGTTTGAAAGGAATTTATGTAGAAGCATTGAGTGAGATGATATTAAGAGTTTGATTAATATTGTTACCAAAGAAGATAAAAATGAGAGTCTCAATAGAGGGATTTGAGGATGAAAAGGACGTTCAAAATTGGTTAAGTGTGATTGGTTTATAGGCATTCAACTGTATTGCTTCCAATAAGGGTGCTCTGGTACCATGTAAACGAATTCGAGAGTGAATAGTATTAAGGTTGTGTATTTTTATTAATGCATTTATGATGTTGTTGATCAACAAATCAATATCTATAATTGTAGTAGTAATGGTGGAGTGAAAGTTGTTCAAAAGAATAAGGAAACTAATTGTAACATGTCCAAAATAATTGTGAACGAGTGTTCCTATAATGATGGTATATTATACTTCAATTTAAATTCAAATAAGGTTTTGAAGTGAAACCCTATATGATTTAGGAAAAAAAAAATGAAAAATTTGCCTACATTCACCAAAATATTAGGTTGGGTTTAGATTGATTGAATGAAACCTAATCAATTAGTATAAAAAAAAACGTCTAAACCCAACATCTTAAGTTCAACTTAGATTGGTCGAATTCAGCCCACAATGTGGGGGGCTACATATCTTAAAAAATGACAACAAAAAAAAGGTTTATACATGTATAAGATCGAAGAGCCCATCATAGATTATGATTAATAATCCAATACCTCCAAATTTAGAGATATAAACCACCTCATTAAGCATGTCATAGATTATTTAGATTTTATTTTTATATAAACAATGGATAGGAAATGAAGGAAAAAATATCATCAATAATCCAACTAATTTCAACATTAGAGTGTCCATATCAAGCATATGTTCAAAGTAGTCTTTTTCGGGTCTAAAACATTTTGTTACTTGAAGATCCATCAACCCCAACAAAAATGATGTCCACACAAAAATATGGAAGCAAGAGCATGTCTCAACCATGAATCTTGACATTTAACAATGTAAAGATGGTTCACATAAGTGCTACAAAGAGACACAAATATACATTTATATATATAGGGTTTTGTATTTTATTGCTTTCTTTTTTGCTTCAAAAATAATGAACGTTAAATTTGATATTATTTTTTATTTTTGATTTTTATTGGATATTCTTTATTTTCTCTTTAAATTCCTCTACTTCTCAAGCCATTTAGACCGAGACTAATTTTAGTTTTCATGCGCTCATTTTCAAACTAGCACATAATGAACACCTTTTGTATGTGTCTTCTCTAACTTAATTTTCAATTGGTGAAACTTCTTTTATTAGACAAAAGATCTTTTTATGCCCTTTGTATATGAGAGTACATATATATTTTCATACTCATCATGTTGAACTCTTCTAATATATATATATGGAAAATGTCGTGAATCTTCTTCTCTTTTCACCTTTAAGGACAACTAACAAACATTGCACTATAAGACTATGTATTTCTATCATATTATCATAGTAATCACATTCTTTACTATGTTCACCTCCTCTTCCTTTGGATAATTTTCCAATTCCACTTTAGGTTCTTAAGCATGAAAGTGTAAACCTTTGCTTAGGCATGCAATGTCAACATAATGACCATGTACACCACACTTAGACCATATCCATGCTTATCATTTTATCTCCCAACACTTAGTCTTATCCTTACTAGCATGTGTAATTGACACATTCAAAGCTAGTTGATTGTTGCCCCTACTATTCATCACATGAGTAGAAGTTTTGAAATTTGTTGTGCTTAAAGGTTTGCTTCTTAACTGATAGGAGAAAGTGCTCCTAATTTGTGAATTCTTGAATATCTAAAAACTCAAAACTTAACTTATCCATCTATTTTAAGGACTGACTAGTGGATAAACATCATTCATTGTATAATTGTGTGCAACTATCTAGAGGAAGTAGGATATGGGAGCATTTTGTCCAGCAAAACACTCTGTTGGGAGGGATGTATATTTGAGAACAATAATTAATACTTTTGACATGTATTTACCAAAACTGTAGAGCGTTAAATTGTTCTAGTAGGCACATATATCATACCAACATATTCGACTAAATTTAGTATCACTCAGTGGTCAAAAGATGCATGGGAGATTTTGCCACATCAAGTTTAACTAATTTCGGGGGGTAGGTAGCCACTGCCGGGCTTTGTCTTCCACTCCCACTAGAGCATGGCGCACCCCAACAACCAGATGATATATAAACATTATTCATATCTCTGCATGTGAGTGTAAGCATTTTTCCAACATGGGCTGTGGGAAATCAAAAATAGATGATTAAATAAGAACGTCTTCTGCAATACCCTCTGAGCCCCGCATCCAAATATTTTGATGGTCATGATACATAGAAAAATGACACTTTTTTAATAACCTGATGGAGCAGTTGGGTGGGAAAGTGCCATGCATGACCACACTGGCCGTGAAAATGGCTGTTTCAAGTGCGTTTCAGGAGTTCCCGGATCTGGAAAGAATTGAAGGTATAGTTGATGTGAATAATAAGGCCTCACATAGGGTATTGGAGAAGGCTGGGTTCCTCAAGGAAGGCGTTCTTAGGAAATATCTCATTGTCAAAGGGGAAACTTTTGATGTTGCTATGTATAGCCTTTTATCAACTGACCCAATTTTGCATTAGAACAGCATCTTTCTTCTTTGCTGTTGAAATAAGACTAGTATTTTGTTTGGGTTCTAAGATCTGAAAATGGGCATGTTATTAGTTACTGATGGAAATAATGTGTAGTTTGGGGCTATTCAAAGGTTTGATATCACTTGTCTATGATCCTATGATCAATACTCTAATTAATAGCTTTTGTTGAAGATCAGTCAATTTTCTATGATCCTCGATGTCCAAAAATCAATCAAAAACCCTAAATTTCAACACCCAAACAAGTCATTAGTGTCTCCTGTGAAAATCAATCTTCAAAGCCAAACTTCATAACATCTATAAAAAAATCTGACCTCCAAGTGAAAAACTCTAAATTACAAATACTTTTTTTTAACTAAATAATCTATTGTTTTATTTTTTTTTCTATAAATATAACCACAAATAAAAACATTAAGGTCTTGAATTATCTTCCAAATATCTTATATTAACAATATAATAGAGTTAGGAATACTACTCTTCTTGTTATAACTATTTGTTACTACTTTTATGAAATCACCTTCTGTCTTTAGATTTAAGAACTCATTGTTCTTAACAACTAACGCATCATTTCTAAAAGTCATACATTATGTAGTAATTATTGACGCATTGTTCATATGCCTACTTGCAACTATTTTTATTATACCATTAGAATCTCTAATAACCCATCATGATGCACTTACTATTCTCCACCCTTGAATCATTAAAATTTAATTTGAAATTTCCATTAATTGGAGGAATCTAACAAATCTATTTTTCAACCACTCAAGAGACTTAGTATCTTTCATTCTGAAGATGAGATCAATCACATACTCTTGTAGATTTTGAAAGTTAGAAGTAGTTTTCTCAATTAGGATAGCCAGTGGTATAACCAAAAGAGGTTTGATGTAAATACATTTATTTATTATTGATTTAAATTTCATTAATTAGTATTCTTATAAATTTATTATATTTATAAAATTTAGTTTTTAAAGAAATTTTAGGTAAAAAGATTTTAAACATGTATATTTAACAATTTTCTAAAAAGGAAATTTGATATATCAAATATATTTGTAGGAGTGTTAATAGATGAAATTTGAAAATTGATGTTGGCTTAATATATTTATACTAAACATTAAAGGATATTAGCGAAATTAACTCAAATAATATACGATAGTCACACTCTATAAATTGTAATGTTTAAGTAATTTTTAATATTAATTATAAAAATATTTAAAATTAAACAACTAAAACATTAAGGACATTGAAATAAAGTTTTAGATTTTATGAAAAAAAAATAAAGAAAATATAAAGGAATATTTCAAAAGTGAGAAAACAAAGGCTATGTTTAGTTAAGAAAAACACCCAAAAGGGGAGGGGGGGTGAATTGGGCTTTTAAAATCTTTTCAATCACAACAAAATTAAACAAAATATAAGCAAAGTAAAGAGATAGAGTTGAGAGAATTCAAACTTGGGTTTATAGTGGTTCGGCACTTCCTTGCCTACGTCCACTCTCCTCAACCTCCTAACCGAGTGAGGGTTCCATTAACTTGAAGCTTCAACCAAGCTTCCAATCTTATTACACTTGGATTCCGGCTCTAATGTGCTCTTACACAACCTCTTCAAGATTCAACCCTCTTGAAGGCTTTAACACTCAGATTGTTACAAAATATACTCACTCAACCTAGCTTAAAGATGGCTCAAATACAAGGCAAAACTAGGATGACAACAAGAGTGCACTAGAGGATATGCAAGTGGTGATTTAATACACTTATGAAAGAAATGAGAGCTTTTTTATCAAGAAAAGGTAGGTGGGCTTTGAATGTAAGTGTTCTCTTATCAATAAATGAAGTGGAGCTCTCAATTTATAGGTTTCTAAGCTCGAGAGTCAAAATCAGCAAAAGGCAACCTCGTCCGATTGAGCTAGGGGTCGACCGGTTCACTAGCCGTTGGAGCATTTAATGCATGACAGGTTACCGTTGCCTTAATCGGACCTCGACCAGACCTCAACCGGTAAAGGAAACACCTCGACCAGGAAGAGAAGGCTACTGGGAGAGAGAGAATTTTTTTAACCTTCCTCGATTGGTCCTCGACCGGACGACCTAAACCGGTCGACCGGTTCCTTAACTGGTTGACCGATTGACCATAGCCTCGACCGGTTGAGCCTTTTTGGCCCCGAGAAACCTATTTTTTGATTCCTTTCTTTTCTAACACTTAGGCAAGGTCTTTAGGTAAATTATTAAGCCAATTTTGAAACATTTTGCCTAAGGTAAATTAGTTAAAAACTCGGGTTTTAATGAAGTCGACGTTTTAAAGAATAAACCGAGTTTTCTAAGATGCATGAAAACGTATGAAAATCCTAAGTGCACTCATGCATTCATCTTACATTAGTTTCATATGATCTCAAGTCTTCCAAGCATCTCGATCTTGTATCTATTTGGTCATTTGATGAATTTTCGAGTTTATACCTGAGATTCTTAAGCATTAAACCAATTAGTTACTTAACCATGACTTGTTATCATCAAAACCCGATTAGGAGAACCCTTGGGCTAACAATCTCCCCCTTTTTTATGATGACAAACCTTGGTTATCTAGGAAAGAAAGAAATCTCCCCCTCAAACCAATCATAGATCAATCAAACGATAAGCAATGTAAAACACGAAAAATCAATGGATAAAAATATCATGTCATATATATAAGGAAATCTCACATGTATAATAAGATAGATATGACAATGATAACATGTGACATGCATGAAAGTCTCCTAGATCCTATAGATCCTAGATCCTATAAATATCTCCCCCTTTGGCAACATAAAAAAGAAATGAAGGAGGATGTCTAGATAGTCTCAAGGTTGAGGGGGTGGAGGAGGAAACACAGAGCAGAGATATGTTATCATCTCCTCATGCTGACTTGCCTAACGGCTCTCAATACGATTCATGCGCTGCTCGAGATGGTCGAAGGTAGCCTGCTGCTGATCCATACGCTCCTCTATGCGCTCAAATCGTTGCTGGAAGTGATCAAACCGAGAGGTGACTCTAGTCTGATACTAATCGAGATGCTCTTCCATAGAGTAGAAGCAGGAGTCATGGACTAGGGCAAGCTCCTCCATACGAGTCCCAAGAGAACTAATCTACGCGGAGAGATCCATCAAAGGCGCATGATCAGGAACATGAGGTGCCTGAGATGGTAGCTCGGTAAATGATGGCTGAGATGAAGGGCCTGCTGGGAAAGACGACTCAATCATCATAGGCTCGAAGAAGGTAGCCTCAACATGAATGCCCTCTGACTGATGTGGAGGCGGAATGTCAAGTTCGGGCCCTCTCTACTCAAAGTATCTCTGAAGGTCCAACCCATCCTCCATCTCTCTGATCTCGACCTCCTCCTCTACTCCGGGGTGTATCTGATCATGTCCCCGGGCCTGTCGCTCGGCTTTCCTAACCCAGGAGCCATCGGGTGCCTTCTCGAACTTCATGCGCCCCAGAGACTGCTCATCATACGTGTCATAGGTGGTGGGGGCCTTAAAATCTGTCTCTCTGCTCAACACGGGTAAAGAAGTGGTCGTAGGAGAGTACTCGTGTCAAGCTCTCAACACAAGAGATCATATGCATCATCATAAGGTATCCAACATGAATCCGTCTCCCGGTGAGGATCGAGTCCACAATGAAAGCCTCGAGGTAGGAGACCTCATCTCGATGTCCTCCACGTGGCAAGAGAATCGAACAGATCATATGGTGAAGGACTCGGCTAGTCACTGTCAAGCTGTGAGCTGATGGTTTGCCCATCCCCTAGGGATCGGCAAGTCCGCACAACCTCTGAACAGCCTCTCTAGGCTCAAATCCCGGCACAGTGGGCCATGTCTTGGCCTCATAAACACGGAGTCCAATCGAAGGGATGTCGAGAATACGACAGATGCTCTCGGGACTCAAGCGGATCTCAACGCCTCTCATAGTGGATAATACGGGTCCTCCAAGCCCGTAGGTCGCCCGAGAATAGAAAGCTCGTACCAGAGTCGGGAAGATCGGCTCAGAGATCGTCACTACGGGCAGTCATCCCATCCGTCCGAATAGTCCCTCAAACCCGAAGTGTTGAAGTTGGGAGAAATTCACTTCTCCTTGGGACGACTTTCCTCTGAGCAAATTTTTTCTTGTAGCGCTGATAGTCTTCATTCGAACTGAAGAGTGTCGTGTCAAACCTCGCCTTTTGACGAGCCTCCGTCTACTCGGGCTGAGATGGTTCAGCAGGGCGCTTGCTCTAAGCCCTGGAAGTGCCCGTCTCTCTCCGTAGTGCCATCCTATGAAACAAAAGAGGAAAAAAAAAGTCCAAAGAGAGAAGGAAAGCAAAGAGGGAAAAGCAACCACCAACCCGAAACCCTAGACGCTCGGAGATGGAGCTGAACAGCCTTGAGATGCGTGGTGCAAAGAGGAGACGCTCTCAAGAGGTGAAACCCTGGGTTCCAAACCAAAACCCTAGCTCAAATCTGTCCCAAAATCAAGTCCTCAACCTGCAATCGGTCCGAAATCTGGCCAAAAAGTCTTTTGGAAGCAGGGATGTGAAGGGACGGCAAGCTCTGAAGGAGAAAATGGGAGAAATGAAGCGTGCGGGGGGCGTTTTAAATTCTTAGCCCCGACGAACCGGTCAACCGGTTCCTCAACCGGTCGATCGCCTAGTTAACGGTCAACGGTCAACGGCATGGTCAACGATCAATTTTTCCAAATTTTCTTGCATTTTCTTGTCTCGTGATCCTCCTCTTGCCATTTTCAGTTGAAATCCCCAATTTTTTATGTCCAATGCCACAGGAATTTTGATTTTTGGTCAAATTTTGACATTTTTCCTATGATTATTTCTATATGATGCATATGATATAAATTTCACGCAATCATAGGGTATATCAAGAGCAATATCAACAAGAATTCATCAAGCAATCATTTTATCATAAAGAAATCACCCCTAGTTGTCTTCTAATATCAACAAATTGCTCTTCACTTAGGGGTTTTGTAAAAATATCGGCAAGTTGATCTTTTGTGCTTACAAATTCAAGTGTAATGTCACTCTTTTGTGCATGGTCTCTAAGAAAATGATGTCTTATCTCTATATGCTTAGTCCTAGAGTGTTGTACCGGATTCTTTGAAATATTTATGGCACTAGTGTTATCACATTTTATAGGAACATGCTCAAAAATCAAATTGAAATTACTAAGTGTTTGTTTCATCCAAATGATTTGTGCACAACATAAACCGGTTGCTATGTATTCGGCTTCCGCCGTAGACAAGGCTACCGAATTTTGCTTCTTACTATGCCACGAAACAAGTGAGTGTCCTAGGAAATGACAAGTGTCATTAGTGCTTTTCCTCTCAACTTTACAACCGGCAAAGTCGACATCCGAGTATCCAATTAATTTAAAGTTATCACCCTTAGGATACCATAGGCCTATGTCCATAGTTCATTTTAAATATTTAAGAATTCGTTTTACAGCACTTAAATGAGATTCCTTAGGGCAAGATTGAAATCTAGCACACAAGCATACACTATACATGATGTCGGGTCTACTAGCGGTCAAGTATAGCAAAGAACCTATCATGTCTCTATACATAGTTGAGTTGACGGGCTTACCTTTCTCATCCATGTCAAGCTTGATGGATGAACTCATTGGAGTCTTCATTGTTTTGGCTTCCTCCATATTGAACCTTTTGAGGAGATCCCTTATATACTTGGCTTGATTAATGAAGGTTCCTTCCTTTAGTTGCTTGATTTGAAGTCCAAGAAAGAAGTTAAGTTCTCCCATCATGCTCATTTCGAACTCACTATGCATGCATTTAGAGAATTCTTCACAAAGAGAAACATTAGTAGCTCCAAAAATGATATCATCAACGTATATTTGTACTAAGAGCATGTCATTATCTTTGGTTTTTATGAAAAGAGTTGTGTCAATTTTTCCCATTTTAAAACCCTTTTTCAAAAGAAATTTACTCAATCTTTCATACCATGCTCTAGGTGCTTATTTCAAACCATAAAGTGCCTTTTTAAGTCTAAAAACATGATTAGGAAAGTTAAAACTTTGAAAACCGGGTGGTTTTTCAACATATACCTCTTCATTTATAAAGTCATTTAAGAAAGCACTTTTCACATCCATTTGATATAAAACAAAGTCTTTAAAACATGTAAAGGCAAGTAGCATCCTAATGGCTTCCAATCTAGTTACGGGAACAAAGGTTTCTTCATAATCTATCTATTCTTCTTGATTAAAACCTTGGGCTACCAATCTTGCTTTATTCCTTATAATTATGTCGTTTTCATCCATTTTGTTTCTAAAGACCCATCTAGTTCCAATAACACTTTGATTTTGAGGTATTGGCACTAATTCCCATACTTCACTTCTTTCAAATTGGTTTAACTCTTCTTGCATGACAATCATCCAATTTTCATCAACTAGAGCATCTTTTATATTTTTAGGTTCAATTTGAGAGATAAAAGTAATATTATTGCAAATATTTCTAAGGGATGATCTAGTTCTTACCCCACTGATAGATTACCTATAATTTGATCTTGTGGGTGGTTGATGACAAACTTCCAATCTTTAGGGAGGTCTTGACTTGATTCACCTTGCACTTGTTGAGGAGGAGGTAGTGCCAAAGGTGATTCCTCTTTCTTGGTATCTTCTACAACTTCTTCTTGTTGCCTTCTATCTTCAATTTGTAATTTTCCCATGGAGGTCTCCAAGCCTAAATCATCATCAAAGCTCTCTCTTTCTTGGAGAAAATTGTTAGATTCATAAAAAATAACATGGATGGACTCCTCAACTACCATGGTTCTTTTGTTAAAAACTCTAAAAGCTTTACTTGAAGTTGAGTAACCAAGAAAAATTCCAACATCCGATTTTGCATCAAATTTTCCAAGATTGTCTTTGGTGTTTAATATAAAGTATTTGCACCCAAAGACTTTGAAATAGCTAATGTTGGGTTTCTTGTTTTTCCAAAGCTCATAGAGAGTTTTCTTAAGAATAGGCCTTAATAAAATTCTATTTAAAACATAACAAGAAGTGTTAACGGCTTCGACCCAAAATTATTTATGTAAATTGTTTTCATTTAGCATGGTTCTAGCCATTTCTTGAAGATATCTATTTTTCCTTTCAACTACCCCATTTTGTTGAGGGGTTCTAGGAGCCGAAAAGTTGTGGTTAATACCATACTTATTGCAATAGTATTCAAAATCAATATTTTCAAATTCTCTCCCATGATCACTTCTTATACAAGTAATTGTAAAACCTTTTTCATTTTGAACCTTGTTGCAAAACTTTGAAAACTCATAAAAGGCTTCATTCTTTTGACTTAAAAATAAGACCCAAGTGTATCTAGAGAAGTCATCCACAATAACAAAAGTATAAGATTTTCCTCCAAGGCTTGGTGTCATAGAGGGACCAAATAAATTCATATGCAACAATTCAAGAGGTCTAGTTGTTGAAATGAAATTTTTGTTTTTAAAAGAGTTTTTGATTTGCTTTCCCATTTGACAAGCTTCACAAACTTTGTCTTTTTGAAAATTTATTTTGGGAAGGCCTCTAACAAGTTCATCTTTGTTGAGTTGGGAAATGAGGTCCATGTTAACATGTCCCAACCTCCTATGCTACAACCAACTTTGATCATGCATGCTTGAAAAGCATCTATCATGGCCATCATATTTTGAAATATTTATTGCATAAACATTATTACATCTATGACCCATGAAGATGGTTTTATCATTTTGAATATCTTTGATGATGCAATGAGATGCTTCAAAAATCACTTTAAAACCTTTGTCACAAAGTTGACTTATGCTCAAAAGATTATGTTTTAAACCATCAACTAATAAAACACTTTCAATAAGAAAGGATGTGCCATTACCAATGTTGCTTTGACCAATGATCCTTCCTTTTGAATTGTCTCCAAAGGTAACGTATCCTCCCTTTCTTTTTGTAAGGAAAGCGAACTTGGATTCATTCCCGGTTATGTGCCTTGAGCATCCACTATCCAAGAACCACTTATCCTTCATTGATCTCTACAAAATAAAATTCAAGTTGATTTAGGTACCCATATCTTTTTGGGTCCTTGAGGGTTAGTGACCTTGGATTTTTCAACTCAAACCTTTTTAGTTTTAGCATTAGAAATCTTCTGAGTACCATTTCTTAAGGGACATGTACTAGTAATATGTCCTCCTCTTCCACAAAAGTTGCAAGTGGTGGAAGAACTTGCACTTGCGGATTCTTTTACAAAGTAGTTTTTAAAATACTTTTGATTTTTTGACGATTTGAATCCTAACCCTTATTTTTCAAAGACACATTTTTGGCTAGCTAAGATCATTTCAAAATATTTTTGTCTACAAGAGAAAATTGAAAGAGATGAGGTTAACCATTCATTTTTCTTTTTCAAAATCTCATTTTCATTTTCAAGATGAGTTTTAGATAATTCATCAATTGAAAACTTTTCTTTCACTTCTTCAAGTTCCTTTTCTAGATCTTGAATTTTCTTTTTAAGAGAATTATTTTTCAAACTAAGTTTTTCAAAATCCTCATATAATTATTCAAAAACATCATGCATATCTTCATCACTAAAGTTAGAGTTTACCTCATCAAGATCATCTATTGCCATGAAGCACATGTTTGCCACTTCTTTCTCATTTTCTTCTTCGGAGGATTCTTCACTTTCACTCCAAGTGGCCATCATTGCCTTCTTTATTCTTCTCTTGGCTTCACTCTTGTAGAGAGGACAATCATATTTGATGTGTCCCGGCTTTTTGCACTTGAAGCATGTCAATTCTCTTTTCTCTTCTCATTTCTCCTTGTCACCATGGGATGAAGAATCCCTTCTAGAGGAATCCCTTCTAGAGGTGAATTTCCTTCCTCTAAACCTTTCATCTCTCGTGAATTTATTGAGCTTTCTTGTGATGAGGGCTAGATCATCATCTTCATCACTTGGCTTTTCTTCTTCAACATCTTCTTCTTCCTTGGTTGTAGCTTTAAGGGCTATGCTCTTCTTCTTTTTGTCTTCACCCTCTTGTAGCTTCTTTGTCAAATTGATCTCATATGTCATTAATGACCCTATGAGCTCTTCCATAGGTAGCTTAGTCAAGTCTTTTGCTTCTTGAATTGCGGTGACCTTGGTATGCCACTTAGATGAGAGAGACCTCAATATCTTCATCACCTTCTCGGATTCCTTGTAGGTTTTTCCCAAAGCTTCAAAACCATTGACAATGTCGGTGAACCTAGTAATCATCTCAACAATAGTCTCAGTTTCTTTCATTGAAAACAATTCATAATTATGAACAAGTAAATTGATTTTTGACTCTTTCACTTGATTAGTTCCTTCATGAGTTATTTCAATCAACCTCCAAATTTCTTTGGCCGATTTGCATTGACATATTCTATTATATTCATTTCTATCCATAGCACATTGCAAAGTAAAAACGACTTTGACATTTAATTGAAAGTTTCTTCTATCAAGCTCATTCCATTCTTGTTTGGGTTTTGGAACCAAAACACCATCCATAGTTTAGTGGGAAAGGTTGGGTCATCTTCAATGACATCCCATACATCTAAATCAGTAGATTGCAAATACCAAGTCATTCTAGTTTTCCAATAGGGATAGTCGGTTCCCGTAAAGAATGGAGCTCTATGTTTTGAAAAAATTTCAGCTTGGGATGAGCTTGATGGAATAGTTATTTCCTCTTTGACGATTAAGTCTTAAAAGAAGAGGTCTAGCTCTGATACCAATTGAGAAAACAAAGGCTATGTTTAGTTAAGAAAAACACCCAAAAGGAGGGGGGGGGGGGGGTGAATTGGGTTTTTAAAATCTTTTCAATCACAACAAAATTAAGCAAAATATAAGCAAAGTAAAGAGATAGAGTTGAGAGAATTCAAACTTGGGTTTATAGTGGTTCGGCACTTCCTTGCCTACGTCCACTCTCCTCAACCTCCTAACCGAGTGAGAGTTCCACTAACTTGAAGCTTCAACCAAGCTTCCAATCTTCTTACACTTAGATTCCGGCTCCAATGGGCTCTTACACAACTTCTTCAAGATTCAACCCTCTTGAAGGCTTTAACACTCAGATTGTTACAAAATATACTCACTCAACCTAGCTTAAAGATGGCTTAAATACAAGGCAAAGCTAGGATGACAACAAGAGTGCACTAGAGGATATGCAAGTGGTGATTTAATGCACTTAGAGAAATGAGAGCTTTTTGATCAAGAACAGGTAGGTGGGCTTTGAATGCAAGTGTTCTCTTATCAATAAATGAAGTGGAGCTCTCAATTTATAGGTTTCTAAGCTCGGGAGTCAAAATCAGCAAAAGGCAACCTCGCCTGGTTGAGCTAGGGGTCGATCGGTTCACTAACCGTTGGAGCATTTAATGCATGACAGGTTACCGTTACCTCGCCCGAACCTCGACCGAGAAGAGAAGGCTGCTGGGAGAGAGAGAAGGTTTTTAACCTTCCTCGACCGGTCATCGACCGGACAACCTAAACCGGTCGACCGGTTCCTCAACTGGTTGACCGGTTGGCCATAGCCTCGATCGGTTGAGCCTTTTTGGCCCCGAGAAACCTATTTTTTGATTCCTTTCTTTTCTAACACTTAGGCAAGGTCTTTAGGTAAATTATTAAACCAATTTTGAAACATTTTGCCTAAGGTAAATTAGTTAAAAACTCAGGTTTTAATGAAGTCGACGTTTTAAAGAATAAACCGAGTTTTCTAAGATGCATGAAAATGTCTGAAAATCCTAAGTGCACTCATACATTCATCTTACATTAGTTTCCTATGATCTCAAGTCTTCCAAGCATCTCGATCTTGTATCCATTTGGTCCTTTGATGAATTTTCGAGTTTATACCTGAGATTCTTAAGCATTAAACCAATTAGTTACTTAATCATGGTTTGTTATCATCAAAACCCGATTAGGAGAACCCTTGGGCTAACAAAAAGAATTAAAAATAATAATAAGAAAAATTATTAGAAATTTTATCATTTTTATAGCAAAAAATCCTTAAATTTTTTTTTAAAATTCAATAATTTCTCTTAAAAAATACATTTGAAAATAAAAATATAAAAAATCTATTTTTTTTAAAAATGATTTTTTGTGCTTCAAAATAAAAAATAATTTTATATTCTTAAAAATAAAAAAATATAGTGTTTTTAGATAATATCTTTTAGTTATTTTTTTTCTAAGGGTTATTTTGAAAAACAATTATACAAATTTAGAGA
Organism: Vitis vinifera; assembly: GCF_030704535.1. NCBI lineage: Eukaryota > Viridiplantae > Streptophyta > Magnoliopsida > Vitales > Vitaceae > Vitis > Vitis vinifera. Next base: position 5,612,102 of record NC_081809.1, on the reverse strand, counting down.
ATGATTAAAATAAAGCATTACACACAAAAGTTATTATTTAGACATATTTAAAAACATAGAAAACTTAGGTACTTAAACAGACTTTTATTTTACAAAATATCAAAGAATAGTTTTCAAAAGCGGTTTTAAAAAAATTATTCTCAAAAATTGTTTTTCACAATTTGTTTTTTAAAACACTTCTCAAACTAAGCTTTAGAATCTCACTAAGATCCTCTAGGAATGTTATCTAGAAGAAGAAAAAAAAATAGAGTCAGGATCATTGAGAATTGTAACACTTGCAATATCTTGATTTTACATCAATTAACCTTATTTATAAGCTTCTTTAAAAAATCCAAATTCTACTAAAATTCTAATTACCTATCATGACTTTAATAATTAGCTACTACTATTCTAAATACTCCAGCAAATACTAATCCTATTTTAATTTCAACTAACGTTAATCTTACTTAAAGTTTATTTATTTATTTCCTTTCTTAAATATACTTTAAAAGGTGTTATCCCATCAATTCTCTCTAACTTAGAGAACACAACTTTAACAAGTTAGATCCTTGATATAATAAATAGAAATTAGGTTAAGCTTATGAAAATTCATTCTTGTAATCTATGCATTTTTCATGATGTGATTTGCCTTGTCATTTTACCATAAGTTTTTTATATCACCTTACGTAAAGTAGACACAAGTTGATTATAAAAAAGATACTCAGTCTTACGACCTGGGGATAGGATTAGGTGGCATGGCAATTAAAGATCTAATTCTACCCTTACTTATCTTGATGACCATGGTAGACAAATAAATTTTCCATATTAAATATTAGACTAAAATGCAATCTTGAAGAAAACTTTGGAAAATATTCTCACCCAATCCTTAGCAGTCAAAATGGATTTGCTTTCTTAGTTTGAAGCTTTTGATATGTGTCGAGATAAAATATTTCTAGGTGTAAATGAACCAATAGTAGATGACCTTATTGAAACTAAAACTACATATATCCAATATGTATATGTTGCATTTTTATAGTTCTTAGTGCTAATTTTGATTTTCTTTTTTCCTCATGTCTTTTCATGTGTATTTTGGTATAAGACATGCAAATGCATTACCATCGATCTTGGCAAGTGCAAAAACGAGGTGATGGTACATTTAGTAATGACACATTGTATCTCACATAAAAGAGAAAATTCATTAGGTAATTTTATGTCATCAAATTTAAAAAAAAAAAAAAGTTTGTATTTAAAAATAATTTTAGTTTAAAAAAAAAGTTTGTATTTAAAGATAATTTTAGTTTTCATGCTCTATTTTTCAAATTGACGTATCGAAAGATCTTTTTATGCCCCTTATGTATCAAAATATATGTATTTTCATAGTAATCATATATATATATATATATGTAAATCCCTTTTCTCTTCCCACCACATTATCCCTTACCTCTTCACACCACATCTGGATAGACCTCCAACCTAGCCCAATCATCAACGACATTTGATCGGTCGATGGAATTCACTCTGCGTCCATATCAGCTTGCAGATGTAGATGTCTTCATGGAATGGGCCTGTGACAATAAGGTGACCAGAAGTTGCAGACTGAGGCACCACTCCTCTAAGGACGATACATTGTACTATCTGAAGGAGGATGCCATACCCCACCCATTGGTACCGAGCCATATGCTTGGGTGGCCGCCCAATTGGATTCATTTCCATTATGTCAGGTTCTTCCATGGGGAAATGCCGGGGAACGATCAGCATCTTTCTTCCTTTCTGTTGAAATAAGACTAGTTTTTTCTTTGGGTTCTAAGATCTGAAAATGGGCATGTTATTAGTTATGGATGGAAATAATGTGTAGTTTGGGGGCTATTCAAAGTCTTGATATCAGTTGTTGCCCAATGATCCCATGATCAATACTCTAATTAATAGCTTGTGTTGAAGATCAGTCAATTTTCTATGATCCTCCAGGTCCAAAAATCAATCAAAAACCCTAAATTTCAACACCCAAACAAGCCATTTATCAAAAAATGGCTTCACCTCATGTGAACCCGGAGCTAGTCAAATGGAACTTTTCCATTTTCTCACATCAACAGTCAACCAATTTTTGGCAGGTAAATTACTAAAATTCAGTAACAAGCATAAAAAGCATCAATCAACCACATTGTCCATGTAGAATTCGCACAAACATAAATCATGAAATACACAGAATCAAGGTTGGGGATCAGTAGACAGGAGACTATAAATCACCAGATCTCTACATCTGCCCTTCAGAATAACGAACTTCCTAAGAACACCTTCTCTCTGGAACCCAACCTTCTCTAGCACCCTCTGCGACCCACCATTCTCCACATCCACCAGCGCCTCCAGTCTCTCCAAATGTGGCCACTCATTAAATATAGTAGAAGCCACCATTTTCACGGCCCTGGTCACAATCCCCTTTCCCCAGTACTTGGAAGCTAGCGCATACCCAAGTTCACCTCTACATCGATCGTTGCCATTGTTTGCGGACACTGAAATAGCCCCGATCGCCTTATTGTCAAGGCAAATTGCTTTGAACCATGGGTGAGGAATGACGATGTTTTTGATGTAGTCGATGCCAGCTTCCTTGGAAGTGTAAGTGTCCCAAGTGCAGAAACGACTCACCTTGTCATCTGTGGCCCAGACCATGAAATCATCTATGTCAGAAAGATCCAGCGGCCGAAGGGAAAGCTCTGGGGATCCCTCCTGGCCTTGTTTTCCATCCGCTTCCATGTGTAAGCCTTCGCTAAAGTCGATTGAAGTAGTCAAGCTTTGATGAAAGGCAAAGAAGAGATGAGGTGTGGTCTCAAGCTGTTGAATCTATGGCATTTATATAGGAAAAGTTTTCCAGGAGAGGAAGAGAAGTTGCCTTGAAATTGGATAAGAAAGAAGGTCCATTCTAAAGAACCATGCGTGAGGTTGAGTGGTCAGCAAGAACGTTGATTTACAAGCAGGGCAACCGAAGATCATAGCCGCCTTAGTGGACGATTTCAGAGATGAGATGCTTGGCCCACAAGCCACACTCATGTGGGGAGCTCATGGCGTGTTACATGTTTCATAATTAGGTCGTGTTTCTATTGAACCAATGTATTACATTTACAAAATAAAAAATAGATGATTAAATAAGAACGTCTTCTGCAATACCCTCTGAGCCCCGCATCCAAATATTTTGATGGTCATGATACATAGAAAAATGACACTTAATTTTTTAATTACCTGATGGAGCAGTTGGGTGGGAAAGTGCCATGCATAACCACACTGGCCGTGAAAATGGCTGTTTCAAGTGCGTTTCAGGAGTTCCCGGATCTGGAAAGAATTGAAGGTATGGTTGATGTGAATAATAAGGCCTCACATAGGGTATTGGAGAAGGCTGGGTTCCTCAAGGAAGGTGTTCTTAGGAAATATCTCATTGTCAAAGGGGAAACTATTGATGTTGCTATGTATATCCTTTTATCAACTGACCCAATTTTGCATTAGAACAGCATCTTTCTTCTTTGCTGTTGAAATAAGACTAGTATTTTGTTTGGGTTCTAAGATCTGAAAATGGGCCTGTTATTAGTTACTGATGGAAATAATGTGTAGTTTTGGGGCTATTCAAAGGTTTGATATCACTTGTCTATGATCCTATGATCAATACTCTAATTAATAGCTTTTGTTGAAGATCAGTCAATTTTCTATGATCCTCAATGTCCAAAAATCAATCAAAAACCCTAAATTTCAACACCCAAACAAGTCATTAATGTCTCCTGTGAAAATCAATCAAAAATCAATCTTCAAAGCCAAACTTTATAACATCTATAAAAAAAATCTGACCACTCTAAATTACAGATATTTTTTTTTAACTAAACAATCCGTTGTTTTATTTACTTCTTTATAAATATAACCACAAATAAAAACATTAAGGTCTTGCATTATCTTCCAAACATCTTCTATTAACAATATAATAGAGTTAGAAATATTACTTTTCTTGTTATAACTATTTGTCACTACTTTTATTAAATCACCTTCCGTCTTTAGATTTAAAAACTTAGCAACTAATACACCATTTTTAAAAGTCATAAATTATGTAATAATTATTGACGCATTGTTCATATGCCTACTTGCAACTATTTTTATTATACCGTTAAAATCTCTAATAACCCATCATGATGCACTTACTATTCTGTACCCTTGAATCGTTAAAATTTAATTTGAAATTTTCATTAATCGGAGGAATTCAACAAATCTATTTTTCAACCACTCAAAAGGCATAGTATCTTTCATTCTAAAGATGAGATCAATCACATACTCTTATAAATTTTGAAAGTTAGAAGTAGTTTTCTCAATTAGGATAGCCAATGGCATAACCTAAAGAGGTTTGATGTAAATACATTTATTTATTATTGATTTAAATTTCATCAATTAGTATTCTTATAAATTTATTATATTTATAAAATTTAGTTTTTAAATAAATTTTAGGTAAAAAGATTTTAAGAATGTATATTTAACAATTTTCTAAAAAGGAAATTTGATATATCAAATATATTTGTAGGAGTGTTAATAGATGAAATTTGAAAATTGATGTTGGCTTAATATATTTATACTAAACGTTAAATGATATTAGCGAGATTAACTCAAATAATATACGATAGTCACACTATAAATTGTAATGTTTAAGTAATTTTTAATATTAATTATAAAAATATTTAAAATTAAACAACTAAAACATTAAGGACATTGAAATAAAGTTTTAGATTTTATAAAAATAAATAAATAAAATATAAAGGAATAAATTTTATAATTTTTTATAGCAAAAAATCCTTAAATTTTTTTTTTAAAATTCGATAATTTCTCTTCTAAATTTTGAGATTTTCAAAATAACTAAATATAAGATGTTTAAAATAAAATTTTTATTATATTACAATATTTTCTATTTAATTTTATAATAAAAATTATTTTAAAAAATAAGTAATATAAAAAAGTTAAAAAGTAATATAAATAAATAAATTTATGTATATCCTATATGTTAGCTTAATATTAAAATATCAAGTGATATAAATAAGAGAATAGATAATTAATTTCACCACTTATTCTATTTCATATTTAATTGAACATAGGATAAAATAAGTGTAGTCAACCAAACATAATATTAGACCATATTTTGTTAATAAGATGTATATCATAAAATATTATATCTTATTGGATAAAAAATGAAATACATATCCTAAGATATGTATATCATATAATATCCTAAGGTAATATATTCAATGGAATATATTAGGTTATATTATACTTATATTTAATTTGTGAAATAAATAAAAATTAACATAAAATATATATTGTTTTTCAATTTTAAAATAAAATTTATATTACATTTCAATATTTTCTATTTAAGAATTGGAATTTCTCTTATCTCTTAACAATATTCATTATTAAAATATTTAAATTTTACAAGTAAATTTTTTTTTATATTATGTTATTTAATATATACATATACATATACATATACATATACATATATATTAGTATTCTTTTTTAATCATAAATTTAATTTATAATAAAAAATTATTTTGCTAAATGAGTTTATAAAAAAAATAAAAATTTGACTAGAAAAACTAAAGTTATGATATATGAGATATGTATATCCTATATCTTAGTATAAGATCAACATATTCTATGTAGAAGTGATATAAAAAAAATGGGTTAATATATCATTCTACTTATCATATCTCATATTTGATTAAACATAAGATAAAATATAATATACTTCTTTTATCATATCTCATATTATATCCATTCAACCAAACATGACCCTAGAGTTTAAATTGTATCTCATCATCTTATCTCAACATTATATCTAGTCAATTAAATATAACCTTAGATTACATTTAGTTGATAAGATAGGATAGAATATGTATATCTTAAAATATTATTTTCAATGGGATATGATATTTTTTTTAATACACATATCTTATGAATATGATATTTTAAGATAACATATCCAATGGGATATACTATGTTATATTATGTGTATATTTAATTTGTGAAATGAAAATAATAATATGAAATATAAATTATTTTTAATGTTTAAAATGAAAATTACATCATATTAGTTTTTATTCATTTAATAAATTAAACATAAATATAATATAATATAACATATTTAATTAGATATACGACCTTAAAATATCATTTTCATAAAATATGTATATTCAAGGATATCATATTCCATTGAAAATAATATCCTATAATATATACTTCTTATTTAATGTGATATAATATCTTAAGATATACATGTTTTATCGTATCATATCTTGTCAAATGCCAACCAAACAGAGTCTTAGGGTTTAATGAGAGGAATAAGGGATAAAGTTTATGATAGTGATGATAAAATAAAAATATGAAGAAATAAGATAAAAGGAAATAAAAGATAGAAATCTTAGTCTGTTTGGGAATTATTTTTAAAAAGAATTTTTTATCCTTAAAAAAATACATTTGAAAATAAAAAATAAAAATACACTTTTTTTTAAATGATTTTTGTGCTTAAAAATAAAAAATAATTTTATATTCTTAAAAACAAAAAATATAGTGTTTTTAGATAATATCTTTTAGTTATTTTTTTTTTCTTTTACTTATTTTCTAATGTTATTTTGAAAAACAATTATACAAATTTGGAGAATGATTAAAAATAAAGCATTACACACAAAAGTTATTATTTAGACATATTTAAAAACATAGAAAACTCAGGTTCTTAAACAAACTTTTATTTTACAAAATATCAAAGAATATTTTTCAAAAGCGGTTTTAAAAAATTATTCTCAAAAATTGTTTTTCACAATTTGTTTTTTTAAAACACTTCTCAAACTAAGCTTTAGAATCTCACTAAGGTCCTCTAGGAATGTTATCTAGAAGAAAAAAAAATGGAGTCGGATCATTGAGAATTGTAACACTTGCAATATCTTGATTTTACATCAATTAACCTTATTTATAAGCTTCTTTAAGAAACCCAAATTCTACTAAAATTCTAATTACCTATCATGACTTTAATAATTAGCTACTACTATTTTAAATATTCTAACAAATATTGATCCTATTTTAATTTCAACTAACATTAATCTTACTTAAAGTTTATTTATTTATTTCCTTTCTTAAATATACTTTAAAAGGCTTTATCCCATCAATTCTCTCTAACTTAGAGAACACGACTTTAACAAGTTAGATCCTTGATATAATAAATAGAAATTAGGTTAAGCTTATGAAAATCCATTATTGTAATCTATGCATTTTTCATGATGTGATTTGCCTTGCCATTTTACCATAAGTTTTTTATATCACCTTACGTAAAGTAGACACAAGTTGATCATTAAAAAGATACTCAATCTTAGGACTTGGGGATAGGATTAGGTGGCATGGCAATTAAAGATCTAATTCTACCCTTACTTATCTTGATGACCATGGTAGACAAATAAATTTTCCATATTAAATATTAGACTAAAATGCAATCTTGAAGAAAGCTTTGGAAAATTAGAAATTCTCACCCAATCCTTAGCACTCAAAATGGATTTGCTTTCTTAGTTTGAAGCTTTTGATATGTGTCGAGATAAAATATTTCTAGGTGTAAATGAACCACTAGTAGATGACCTTATTGAAACTAAAACTACATATATCCAATATGTATATCTTGCATTTTTATAGTTCTTAGTGCTAATTTTGACTTTCTTTTTTTCTCATGTCTTTTCATGTGTATTTTTGTATAAGACGTGCAAATGCATTATCATCGATCTTGGCTAGTGCATAAACGAGGTGATGATACATTTAGTAATGACACATTTTATCTCACATAAAAGAGAAAATTCATTAGGTAATTTTATGTCATCAGTAAAAAAAAAAAAAAAAAAAAAGTTTTTTATTTCTATAGATATTCCTTACTTTGTCTTTAAATTTCTCCACTTCTCAAGCCATTTAAAGTAAAGATAATTTTAGTTTTCATGCTCTATTTTTCAAATTGACGTATTGAAAGATCTTCTTATGCCCCTTATGTATCAAAATATATGTATTTTCGTACTAATCATACATATATATATGTAAATCCCTTTTCTCTTCCCACCACATTATCCCTTTCCTCTTCACACCACATCTGGATAGACCTCCAACCTAGCCCAATCATCAACGACATTTGATCGGTTGATGGAAATCACTCTGCGTCCATATCAGCTTGCAGATGTAGATGTGACTCATGGAATGGGCCTGTGACAATAAGGTGACCAGAAGTTGCAGACTGAGGCACCACTCCTCTAAGGACGATGCATCGAACTATCTGAAGGAGGATGCCATACCCCACCCATGGTACCGAGCCATATGCTTGGGTGGCCGCCCAATTGGATTCATTTCCATTATGCCAGGTTCTTCCATGGGGAAATGCCGGGGAACGATCAGCTATGCTCTTGGATCAATGTACTGGGGCTGAGGCATAACCACACTGGCCGTGAAAAGGGCTGTTTCAAGTGCGTTTGAAGAGTTCCCAGATCTGGAGAGAACTGAAGGTATTGTTGATGTGAATAATAAGGCCTCACAGAGGGTATTGGAAAAGGCTGGGTTCCTCAAGGAAGGTGTCCTCAGAAAATATCTCTGTATCAATGAAGAAACTATTGATTTTGCTATGTATAGCCTTTTATCCACTGATCCAATTTTACATTAGAACAGCATCTTTCTTCCTTTCTGTTAAAATAAAACTAGTTTTTTCTTTGGGTTCTAAGATCTGAAAATGGGCATGTTATTAGTTATGGATGGAAATAATGTGTAGTTTGGGGGCTATTGCCCAATGATCCCATGATCAATACTCTAATTAATAGCTTGTGTTGAAGATCAGTCAATTTTCTATGATCCTCCAGGTCCAAAAATCAATCAAAAACCCTAAATTTCAACACCCAAACAAGCCATTTATCAAAAAATGGCTTCACCTCATGTGAACCCTGAACTAGTCTCATGGAACTTTTCCATTTTCATTCTTTTGTACATCCTTATCTCACATCAACATTCAACCACTTTTTGGCAGGTAAATTACTAAAATTCAGTAACAAGCATCAATCAGATGGAAATATCCTAAAAAGCATGCATCAATCAACCACATTGTCCATGTAGAATTCGCACAAACATAAATCATGAAATACACAGAATCAAGGTTGGGGATCAGTAGACAGGAGACTATAAATCACCATATCTCTACATCTGCCCTTCAGAATAACGAACTTCCTAAGAACACCTTCTCTCTGGAACCCAACCTTCTCTAGCACCCTCTGCGACCCACCATTCTCCACATCCACCAGCGCCTCCAGTCTCTCCAAATGTGGCCACTCATTAAATATAGTAGAAGCCACCATTTTCACGGCCCTGGTCACAATCCCCTTTCCCCAGTACTTGGAAGCTAGCACATACCCAAGTTCACCTCTACATCGATCGTTGCCATTGTTTGCGGACACTGAAATAGCCCCGATCGCCTTATTGTCAAGGCAAATTGCTTTGAACCATGGGTGAGGAATGACGATGTTTTTGATATAGTCGATGCCAGCTTCCTTGGAAGTGTAAGTGTCCCAAGTGCAGAAACGACTCACCTTGTCATCTGTGGCCCAGACCATGAAATCATCTATGTCAGAAAGATCCAGCGGCCGGAGGGAAAGCTCTGGGGATCCCTCCTGGCCTTGTTTTCCATCCGCCTCCATGTGTAAGCCTTTGCTAAAGTCGATTGAAGTAGTCAAGCTTTGATGAAAGGCAAAAAAGAGATGAGGTGTGGTCTCAAGCTGTTGAATCTATGGCTTTTATATAGGAAAAGTTTTCCAGGAGAGGTAGAGAAGTTGCCTTGAAATTGGATAAGAAATAAGGTCAATTCTAAAGAACCATGCGTGAGGTTGAGTGGTCAGCAAGAATGTTGATTTACAAGCAGGGCAACCGAAGATCATAGCCGCCTTAGTGGACGATTTCAGAGATGAGATGCTTGGCCCACAAGCCACACTCATGTGGGGAGCTCATGGCGTGTTACATGTTTCATAATTAGGTCGTGTTTCTATTGAACCAATGTATTACATTTACGAAATCAAAATTATTAAAAATATTTTAAAAATTAAATCAATTTTATCATTTCAATTAGACATATTTAAATAGATATTTAAGACTATATTTAAAATGTGATAGTGAATTTAAAAAGTATTTTTAACATTTATAATACTTGAAAAATAAAAAAAAAATTAAACTTTAAAAAAATTAAAAACATTTCTTAAAATTACTGTTAAACGCACTCTTAGTTTTTTTAAAACACCAAATGAAAGTAAAAAATATTAACGAAAACGATTTTCTTATATTTGATTATATTATAAAAAATATTAAAAAAATCAAATATAATTAAAATTAACTTAAAATTTATAAATTTTAAAATTATTTAATCTTTATATAAAAAAATTAAAATAGGTATAATAACATAAAAATAATATTTTATTTTTACTTAATTTTTTCTTTTTTTTTTTCTATGCATTTGATGTTTGAAAATTTGTAGGGAAAATATAAAGAAAATAAAATGGAAATGAAAAATATAATAAGATAAAAAAAAATTAAGGAAAATAAAAAAAATAAATTTAAAATTAATAAATTATTTTTATTAAACTATTTAATTTATTTTAACTCATCAATATAAAGATTAATTAATTTTAATTATATTTGATTTTCTTTTTTCATATAATAGTCGAATTTTTTTTTTTTTTTAGTATTTTCATTTCTTTTCTTAATACTTTTCTCGGAAACCAAACATAAGCACGGATCCCTATCTTAATTTGTGTTTGCATTGCAAGAAAAGATGCAACCCTTAAACACCAACTTGTGCATGCAATCCTTCTATTGACACTCGTATCTTGTCAAGAATGGCTGCTTGCAACTTGGAAAATTGGTCATCCACACCAAAATGCCTAACGCCTGGTCCGCCTGGAGGACATGATACATGTACATAATGATCTATCCGGTGGAATGGTACTAATGGTGATGAAGATTCGCGGCCGATAGAGATAGATCAGGACAGGATATTGACCATTCCATAAAAATACTTTTTTTGGTTTTAGGGTATGGGCCGGCCATATATGGTCCCCATCCAATTACTCCATCTTATATACATGCCTGGGTAACTGGGTTACCTCGGAACCAATCTTGAAATTATCGTGGGATTTAATGGAGTCCTCCAGAATCTCTCTCCGACCATTCAAGCTTTCCGATGTGGAGGACTTCATGTCATGGGCTGGTGATGATAGAGTAACGCGCTATCTAAGATGGAACACCATCACCTCTAGGGAAGAGGCCTTCAAGTATCTGAAGGAGGTGGCTATACCCCACCCCTGGCGTCGATCCATATGTTTGGACGACCAGTCCATCGGATACATTTCTGTGAAGCCTGAATCAGGCGACGACAGATGCAGAGCACATATAGGGTATGCGCTGGGCTGGGAGTACTGGGGACAAGGGATCGTCACAGTGGCATTGAAGATGGCTCTCTCTATTGTGTTCAAGGAATTCCCAGATTTGGTGAGGGTGCAAGCCTTGGTAGAAGTAGAAAATAAGGGGTCCCAAAGGGTGCTAGAGAAGGTCGGGTTCCTGAAGGAAGGGTTGGTGAGGAAGTATGGGTTTAATAAAGGTGAGGTTAGAGACATGTTCATCTATGGCTTCCTGTCCACCGACCCAATTCCTGATTGATGTGGCCTTTACAAAAATCCTCATTCTTCTGCTTAAAGAATATGAATGGGGTAGACAGAATATTTTTTTCAGTCTTCTATTCAGTTTTGCTTGTGCCTGTGGCGTGTTACATTTTCTTTTCCTGTTCTTATTTTCTCGAACAACATTAGTCCAAGTGGGCCTGGTGGAGTCAAGGTCCAGATTCTTTTAGCCCAATCTGAGCCCACATTGGATAGAACTATTGAAATTACAGGCAGATGTTCAGTATTACAAAGGGCCACTGACAAAGGCTGTGTGATCAATGATCTGGGCCTGAAACAGCCCTAGCCCAACGTCTGAGTTAGGGGTGTAGAGGGCTAGATTTTTATCCCTAGAGTAGGCAAAGTTGTGGGTATTGTTCCACCATGGGAGTTAAGATAAGAAAAGACGTGATGACGTATCCCCTTGGCAAAATTGTCAAAACATGCGGGGCCTACATTCTCTGCTTTTCAAACTTATGAATCAACTTAAATAAATGGAGTCATCTCTTCATTTTCTTCGGTTTTATCAGTCTCTCCTAAACTCAAATCAGGTTACAGTAAGCTCAAAGTACTTTTAAAAGTGACATCTGGCCCCAACAGAGTGGAAATCATTCAACTACTATAATGCAGAAAAATGGGCAATAGCCTATAACACTACCCTATGTCCCCAAAAACTTAGGCTGAGCTCATCATCCCATATAGTTGTCAAGATGATTGAGTTGAAAAATTATTCCACACAAGTTTCCATCTCACATGAGTTTAGGCCATGATACTTATTTATGACATGTGATATAGTTTTATTATAACATCCGTGTAACAAGACATCCTCATTTCTCAAATTGAGTCTTATATAGAGTTATTTCTTTTCTTGATCAATGTTAGTAACTTTTCGATACTCATTTGTTTAGACATATGATGTTATTTAGTTATATCATCTCATGTGACATAACATCCTCGTTTCTCAAATAGAATTTTATATCGGATTTAAGGGTCAATTTTAATATCTTTTTGTAATGACTCGTCTTTCCTCTTATAAATATTTTTCATTCTAACTCAGACAAGCTCTTATTTCATTATTTCAAGATTTGTCTACATAATTACAAGAAATTTCTTACATATACTTCTTTTCTTAATGGATACGGGGACATCATGGTCATTGGATTCCTTTCGTATTTTAATATAATAAAAAAAAGGTTTGAATTAGGTATGTTTATACCGTGTGAACTTTCAAGATCTTCTATTTATTCGTCTATTACCAACTTTAAGAAGAAACTTAAAAATATTAATTATAATAATGCAAAGATATTCCGGCCAACAGGATAGACAAAGTTAAGGGTCTTTTACAAACAACTAGTTTTTATTTTACTACAAAAAAAATTTAAAAGATTAAAACAACATGCTGATTAAAAGAATCGAATCTTGCAAATAGTCAGTTCATTAGTAGTTCAACTGCATATATGATTATACCATAGACATATTCTAAGTGAAGCATGGTATGATATTTGTCCATAGGGACACACAGTGTGTGCCACAGTTATCAGTACAAAGCATGCCACCCATAAAAACATAATCCCTATATTAAAGATTCGATCACCTCAGACAAGATGTCCATGAAAGTCAGTAACCACCAACCTTTCAAACCCATGTACATGGCTAACGACTGGGGTGGACAATTGATAAAACCAATAATCTAATTAAAGAAGAATTAATGTGATGAAAAAGCCAAGAAATGAAAGATTGTCGTTGCCAACAGCCAAGCCACCCAATAAATGTACTTGACCAATAGTGGTTTTGATTAAAAGCCCACATAGACAATGACAAATCTATATTGGCTTTCTCCTCTTTTAATGCCATAGACATCTCTCTTTCTTTGGTGTTTCTTCAATCTTCGCTCTCACTCTTCATGATTAACTTTCTCTTAACCTATTCTCAAATGGGGTTGTGTTGGCCACCCCACATATCATGGCCATGGGGAGGGGTTTAGTCCCATGCATGTTTGTGACTTTTTCAAAGGTTTTGTCATCAAAGTGTTCTTGTTTCCCATGTAATTTCCTTTTCTTCTCTTTCTTTTTTACCCTCTTCTTTTCTCACCCTTTTCAAAACTATGGGCATATTCTCCCTTCTCTCCTTGCCTTTTTCTCTAGAATTGTTTGCCTTTTCTTTAATATGGTCAAGAGACATAATCAAAACCGGATTGGAATATTTGAAAGCACAAATCTAAGCCATTGTTCTTTTTTAAGAGATGTTTATTCTAGGCAAAAACCAGTGGGAGGAAGACGAATCATGGCCCTCCATCTTTCCTTGGTTTGAAGTACACATTGTTTTTTCCACCAAATGGTCCCTAATGTGGCCACCAAAATGTACTCCATTGTCCACACTTGGTAGTAAAATTAAGCCTCAATGGAGGCCATTAGTGGCCGAATGCTTGATTGAGCAAAAGACATACCTTGTATTCAACCAGTTTGTGACAACAATTTTCATGACCCAATCAAAATTAGACATGCCCATGAATTGAAAAGGACTGGAAGACCTTTGGAAGGGGACATTTGAATGGTCCCGGCCACTTGGTTGTTGCCATGTGGAATTTCCAACAATTGGAAGAAGCTATGCTACACCCACTTTTTTTTTTTTCACTTATTCCATTTGAGTGAAAGTATATATGTACGTGTCTCTAGGCATGTGAAGGGGGTTGATCATGTGGACAAGGCAAAGTAAATTGTGAAGGAACTATTGTTCCATCCATGCTTGAATCAAATGAAAAAAAGGGAGGTGAGCATGCCTTTGCTATCTTTTTCTAGTGTTGATATGCTATACAAAGACTTGAGATGGTAGCATCTATTCAATAAAGAGGCATGGCATATTATCCATGTTCAGAACATGTAGTAATGCAAAGACTTGAGAATATCGTAGCATCTATTCAATAAATAGACATGGCATATAATCTATGTTCAAAACATATAGGCACTTTTATATGTCATGTTAGAAACATATAGGCATTTTTCTTCCCTTAACCTCTTCTATTGAGAATTAGTAGTATTAGGAAGAAGTCTTTCTCTACAAGATTAATAACATGTATGAAATGAAAAATAGATTGATATACACAAAATATAAGGTAGTTCATTTTTCAATGTGAGAGTTATGACCATTTTATCATTGTGGATTTCCATTATAATAAAAATATATATAAGATGATATCACATTTTAGGATAATTTTCTCTTATTTATTTTTTCATTCTTAAAAACTTAAGATTCGCTTGATTACATTTTCTTATATTTGTTTTTAAAAACAAATTTCAAAAATACAATTCAACGAATTTATGTTTTCCTTTTATTTTTAAAAATTGGTTAAAACAACTTTTATTTGATCTCTAAAAATTATTATCTATTTCACTTTATTTTAAAAAATTATTCTCTAAGTACAATGGTTTGACGATATTAAAAAAATTTAAAAACAACTTTTTATTTTTTATTTTTTAAATATATATTTAAATAACACAATTAAACAGACTCTTAATCATCTTAATAATTTCTTATATACTTAAAGGATTAGGAAATATACATATTACCTAAAATATTCTTTAAACATTCCTTTCATAGGCTCCATGCAACTCTAACAAGTGGATGATAAAAGATGTATCATATAAGAATGGAAAAGAAAAAAAAACGTATAGATATGTAAAGTGAAGGTAAAATCTTTCCAAAACCACCTAATTTTAGGTAAATGAAGTTTCTACTTAAGGCAAACGTATTGCACTAGAATTCGATCTTGAGTGTTGTCCATTCCAGGTCTCATCAGCCCTTTAGCTGGGCCCTTTGTCAAAGAATCGTGTCATGCAGAAATCCTCATCAGCAATAGAGAGGGATATAAAATAGTGATGAAACAAATGTGGGACCCAAGTATGGGCACACCCTTGCATCATTAGAAACCATTAATGTGGGTATTTTGATTAACAACTCCTCTCCACCACCATTACTCCAAGTCCTCCTGAAGTGACACAAACCACCATCAATGCAATAATACAAAGGGTAATTTGAAAAGGACACCCTAACAGGGGTGCCCCACCCCCCAATAACACAACAAAGATAGGGTCATCTTCATTCCTCACTATCTTAATTTTATGTTGTCATAAGCTTGAAGTTCTTCAGGCCTATGAATGTCTTCCTCTAACTAGGGTTACATCATTGGAAAAAAAAGCTTAGAGTAACCTCACTTGCCTCAACTAAGGTTAAGGGTTTAGGTGACATGATGTGGACATTACACTATTTCTTCCATTTTAGCCTTAACGTGGGTTAAGAGTTAACCCACTTTGATTTATTTTGATTGGGTCAATCAGATTAATAAAGCTTTACAAGGAGCAGATTAATGTAATGTCAAAAGCTCTTTGTTTTGGTGTGGTAAAACCCACGAGGGTTTGTACTTATTTAGTTTAAAATCTGCATAAAATAAAATAAAATGTTGCAGAAAACAGGGTGGTCAGTGAGACCCTATTGACTATTGGGCAATGAAACATTAGAAAAATGGGGTCTTAAGCTCATGCTATGTAGAAGTGCTTTAGCTTAGTGTAATGAGACTCTCATGGGTGTTTTGATTTTGTCAAAATCCGTACCCCAACATTTAAAAATTAAAAATAAGAACCTCACATGAATTTGAATATATTATTCTAACTAGGTGAAATTATAAGAATGAAAATAGTACATGGAATAATAATAAAAATCAATCAATGTTTAGAGGTCGTTCCCTTCCCCAACACGAGACTCCTATGAGTGAACCCTTGTGTTGTTGGTATCGTTCTTCAATTAATCAAAGGCATTTCCCAAGGAAAAGGGTTTTGGTATTAATTCTTGGATCAGATTTAAATCATTTCATTTAAAAATTAATTAATATTTCATAAGGATAAATTAAGTTTTTTTTACGACATTCACCTGTTATTATTTAGGTGATCCAATCCTAAACTTAAAAGCGATATTATTTCACCTTAATAATAATAATAATAAGTTAAAATGAATAAATAAATCAATTATCATATTAATTATTGAAGATCATAACCACCTCCAAGAGATCAAGTCTTTTTATTTATTTATATTCTCATTTTAAGTTTTCTTATTGATTCGACAATATGGAATAATCTTCTTTCAAGATTTCTTATCAATTAAAAAATTAAATGGCAAGCAATGCATTTTGTAGTGTAGTGAAACTCTCTCATTTTTAAGTTGTCCTCTTCCAATATTAATGTATAAAAGTACCATGAAAGTATATCACAATTTGCATCATTTATTACTTTATTCTAAGTAATCTAAATTTAAAATTTAACCATCTTGGAATCAGAGATAGTCCATCCACTCAAAATCAAAACAAACTACGTAAGATTAGCTCATCAAACTTTAATTAATATGGTAATTATTATTTATCAAACAATTTTCACACGCTACATGAATACATTATATTCGATGCAATCATATATTTAATAATTATACTAGATTATAGATATTGATGAAGATTTGATTAGTTTATAAAATCGAACGATTATTCTAAAATCAGGCACCGATTTGTGCACTAAGGTTGCATTATTTCATGTAATCTCGGTTTTTGGTTAATCAAGGATTAAAATAAAACCTAAGATTAGGTGTGCTTTGGTGAGAGTTTGTGCAAAACCAAGTGGGAGTTTTGGTGTCTTCTAGATTAGAAATGTCACCATAGTGTGATTAAATAGTTGGTAATGTAGCTAGGTATATGTATAAAGTAGAGGGGCCAAAGGAGATTATAAGAAACCCTAGGTTAATCAATGCTTTGTTAAATATTATAGTTTGATCCCATCCATGATTGCCCTTTTTTTTCTACCTCTAATAATTGAAGGAAATAAAATAAATAAATATTTAGGGCTTTATATCAATATTTTAGTGTAATGTTGCAATCACTTCATTTAAATACTCAAGTACTTTCCTTGATTTAGAAAAATTGATAAAAAATTTCTCAAATCATTTAAAAGATTTAATCTCATCGAGACCTCTTGAGTTTAGTATAAATACATTAAGTCACCACGGATCTCAAATTTCATTAATTAACATCTTTATAAATATATTTTATATATAAATTTTATTTCTTAAAGAATAAACTTTAGTGTTTAGAGAATTATTAAATACTTCTATATAAAATATTTTTATTTAAATCATTTTAAAATTTTTAATTTAATAGATGAATAAATTTATAAGGGTGTTAATCGATAAATTTAAAATATTTGGTAGTTTAATGTATTTACGTTAAATCTCAAGAGTATCAATAAAATTAATCATATTTAAACTAAAAATAAAAATTATGTTTTAATCAAAAAGTTATTTTAAAAACTAGTTATTTTTAGTGTTTAATTTATTATAAAATATGATTAAAATTAATTAAAAATCGATGTTTCCTTAAATAATTCAATCTTAGCATATAACAATGAAATAAGTTAAACAATTGATAAAAAATAATTTATTCATTTTAATTTTATTTATTCTCTTTATTTTCTTTCTTATTTTTTCTACAAATTTTTAAATTAAGATTTTAGTTTATTAATTAGCATTTTTAATACTCAAGCACTAATTAATTCTCATAAAAAAATAATAAAAGCATACCGGTAAAAGTAAAAAACACTTAAAAAAAAAAAAAATGTAACGTAGAGGGCAATTTAGGTTTTGAAATAGATTGCATGGGGATGTGCGTTGGCAGTTTCACTCACCCCCATCTGATTGATTTCAGTACTTTTCTTATTATTGTAATCAGAGTCTGAATCAAGTTTCAGACGTACGATTTGACTGTTCCGTAGGTCCACCTTTGTATCCTTCCACGCGTACGGCTGGGATGCCCTCCAGCTTTGGAGAATAAAACAGATTATAGCTGTTGAACATGTGAGAGAGCAGTGCGCGTTATGATCTCCTGGCTTTGGCTCCAGGTGCGGGCTCCAGGCGCGTGCAGTGGAAAAGGTCAGAAAAAGGCTACCTTGGGATCTTAAACCTTATTCATGATTTAACTGAGCGTGGGTTGGAAGGTGGGCCCCCCATTTAAATATTTTTGAAAATATTCCCTATCTTCTATTTTTATTTATTTATTTTTTTTTGAACTTTTATATCGAAGTACTTATAAATACCCTTGACTATTCTATTTTAAAATAAATATTTTTTAACACTTAAATACTAAAAATTGAATATCTATTCGAAAATCAAAATAAAAAATAAATTTTATTATTATTGTTGTTCAATAAAATAAACAATTATAAGATCATATTTGAAACTACTTTTAAAAAAAATTTATATTCTTCAAAAAAAATATTTTTATGATGGAAAAAAGTTTTAAAACATATTTTAATTATTTACCTATTTTATAAGGATTATTTTAAGAAAATAAATACAAAAAATATGGATAACGATTGAAAGTAAGCATTACAAATAAAAATAATTTTTAAAAATATTTAAAAGCATTAAAAGCAAATTAAAAGACTCAAATTTCTAAATAGATTTGTGTGGGACCCACATTCATCTTGACCAAAGCTCATTTCCCATTTATGCTTCAAACAAACAAAAGATTGTTGGTACAATGCTCGTATTCATTGTACAAGTAATAAATGTTTTGAAACGTTACATCAAGAGAGAAATATGAGTGTAAACGTTTGACTTTAAAATTGAAAATCTTATTACAAAGTTAATTATTAGCATTTAAAATAATAAAGAATTAAAACTATAAGATATCAAAATTAAGGTATGATAAAAGTTCCTTAAAAAGCTAGAGTTCTTATATTTAAAAAACAATCAAAACTATGAGATATCAAAATTAAGGTATGATAAAAGTTCCTTAAAAAACTAGTCCTTATATTTCAAAAACCGACTTGATGTTAAGGGCTTATTCGAAAAAACCATACAGACACACCTTATCATAGGACGTTTGTTGTTTGTTTGAAAAAAGTTAGTAAAAAAAAAGAAATTGTTGATCATGTACCAACAACTTTTAATTCAAAAAATATAATAAAACTACTTTTTTGAATGGTTGTTTTTTACAAACTATTTTAAAAATATTCTTAAATAAACCCTAAATATTTGAATTATTTTCAAGTAAGCGATTTACAAGTCCTCAATATATATATTTGAAAGGGGATACTTTTTTTCAAGAACTTTTGGAAAATTCATTACTACAATTTCTCTTTGATATTAATTTTATTTAAAAAAAATAAAAATAGGAATTAGTTTGTAGTTTATTCTAAGTGTAAATACCACACTCCATCTACCATTATATTTAGGCTTATTTATTTATTTGTTTATTTTATGAGGTCAACCTATTAAAAATATATGGGATTAAGTATGTATGCGTTTTTTTTTTTTATACTTTTTATAAAAGTATGAGGGTTTTTCATTTATTTTTTATTTTAGATTATCTTATTTAACAATTTTAAAATTGAAGAATTTTTGAAAATTTTTACAATATCTTTATAGAAATAAATTGAAAATTTTTTCAAGTTTGCATATATGAATCCAATTTTATTTTTTAAAAAAATTTGAAAAATGTTTAAAAAATTATAAATTATTGTATGAGAATTCACTAAAAAAACCTCATATAAATTTTAATTTATAATCTATTAAATCAAGATTATTGTAGACAAAAATAATTTTCTTTATCCGGTTGTTTTGTTGGAAATTCCATTTGATGAAAATATTTTTTTTTCTAAAAAATGATGTAAAATTATGGTTTTTGGAAGGCCAAAACACCTGCATGGTAATTCGTGTATATTTGTCCTCAATCAAAACTTACGTAAAACGTATTGAATTGGTGTAGTATCGGCGAATTATATCAAACTTTGCGTAGCAAAAACATCCTCAATGCAATTGGGTCATGTGGGTCCGGATGAACTGCTAAGCTTTAACATTTGGAGGCGACTATTACGGGAAACGAGAGAACACAACCCGGTTCATCCGGATACTTTCTCAATCCCTCTACTTCAAACTCCCACTTTCAAAAAGAAAACAGAAAGAGCGGGTCCGGATCCGGGTGGAGGAAGGGCATCAATTGGGGCGGGGCCATAAGAATCTTTTGGGTCAGAACTTTTAAGCGAGGGGGGGTGTTTGAATTTTGTTATCACGTGGTAAATAGATGAATGCTGGAAGGGCAATTGTGGGAAATACGATAATGAAGTGGGGTCGAGATGATGATGTGGGGGCGGGTGAAGGAATCGGAGCTAACTGGAGTTAAAGTGGGGCCCATAAATAATGGGTTTATATGTAGATGTGATGGGGCTTGATGACGATGCTGATGATGGTGATGAATGGATGATGATGATGGGTACACCAGGAGGAGGAGGAGGAGGAGGAGGAGGAGGAGGAGGGTGTACAGCATGGTCCGTGAACCTCTTCTATTTTGGTAAACAGATATGTGGGCCCCACCAACTCCCTCTCCACCCCCTTTCTGTGCGGTAAAAAGCGACACCGCTTTACACGTTTAACCTCATCCTTCGCTCGGCTTCCCAATTTGGCTTCTTGGCTCCCTTTTTTGTTTTTCTTTTTTTATAATTTTTTATTCTTAAAATAAAATTTGGCAAATTTATATAGCATTTTTTTTTTTTAAAAAAATTGCTTTAAAATATATCTATGAAAATTGAAAAATGATTTAAAATAAAATGGGAGAATTATATTTTGGGGGTAGATGGGCCTCCAAATTAACAAAAGGTCCATATAACTCTTCAAATTGAGTTGAAGGATATGAAATAGTAATGGACAAATATACCCTTTAAGAACACATATAAAATATTTTATAAAATTAAGTTAAATAATTTTTTTTTCAAAAATACTAAATTAAATAAAAGTAGTTTTCTAAAATATTAAATTAAATAATTTTTTTCAAAAATATTAAATTAAATTAAAGTATTTAAAAAAATATTAAATTAAATATTTTTTTAAATATTAAATTAAATAAATTTATTTTTAAAAAATATTAAATTACATAAAAGTATTTTTCAAAAATATTAATTTTTTTTCTCAAAATCAATAAAGGACATTTTTGGAAATATTAAAGGATGATATCCTTCAACTTAATTTCCATATTTTCATTGGGTCTTGGGCTCAATTTGAAGAGTTACATGGACCTTTTGTTAATTTGGGAGCCCATCTACCCCAAAACATAATTCTCCCTATTAAAATATTTTTAAAATATATGTAAAAACACAATTCTCAAATAAATATTTATTTTATAAAATATGAAAGAATAAAATTGTTTTGGAAAATCAGGGTAATCTGATATCTACCATATGCTGACCACGGGATGCACGGACTCTGAAGCTTAGCTGGAGAGTGAAGGTAAGCCGACCCATTGCAGAGTGGGGTAAAGAGAAAACGAAGTAGTGTGGCGTCAGCCTACGAGTGTGTGAGCGGTTTTTATATATTGGGCATCCTGCCATGGCAAGAACGACGATCAGAAATCCATAACCAGAGGACAGAGAGGGAGAAAGAGGAGTTTCTCGGGCAAAATCCGACGTGGAAAAATTGCCATTTCAGGTGCACTGTGGGGAGAGAGAGAGAGAGGTGGTTTTATCAAAACCCACTGATTCCCACGCAGAAAAACCCCTCTTTATATCACCCACCAACCCCCCACTCTCCTCATTCCCACGATTGCTTCTCTCTCTCTCTCTATAATACACGCACTTTTCTCTGCAACTTCATGGCAAGTCAGAAAAATAACTGAAAATGAAGAGCAGAGAAAGAGACCCATTAAACAGAAAAGGAAAGAGAGAGGAGCGATAAACACATTTTTTTTTTTTATTTCCCTTTCTTCTTTTTTGTTTTAGTTTTGTTTTGATGTTGGGGGGTTTTTGATTTATGGGTACTGTCTGCATCTGAAGGGCTTGAATCTTTTGATTATAACAAACCATTTTTGCTGAAATAGCAGTGAAGGACGTAAACAAAAGAGAAAAGCAAAAGCAACGGGAAAAAAAAAGGAACAAAAATACAAACTTTTTTTGTTCGCCTGTCTGATGCACGTCTGTGCTTTGATCATGACTCGTGAGGTTTTGTTTGCATGTCGATTCTGAGTCGGTGACTGATTCTTAATTTGCTCAGAAGAAATTAAATATATTAGAGCTAAGAAAGTGCGAGAAAATCGGGGAAAAAGTGTCCCTTGTTTTCTTGGTCTTTCTCACTCTGTTTGGGATGGAGGTTACAGAGGTATGGGGTCTCTGGGTTCTGTGAAGATGATGCTTCTGGTCATTATCTCACCATCACTTGATCGATCGCTCTCTTGTATAAACGCCATTAAAAACACGCCTTTCTTCTAGACTGGAGCTGGTGAAGCTGGAAGGTGGCTTTGCTCTTACCCTCCTCCTGTAATCCATGGCGGTTACCGAGTAAAACTATAGAACTCTTCAGGTGAGTTCTACTGTCACTCCGTCTGTCTATCTTTGAACGTCGTTTCCAGATAATAAAGTCTTAGTTTTTGGATTTCTATCTTCTTAATTTGCAGTAGAACTGCTGTGGTTTATTTGAATCAAGAGGAATTATGCTGAGAAAGAGGTCCAGAGCGTCAACCAGCAAACAAGCTCTAATGGCGGATTGCGGTTCTCTACCATCCCCCACAGACAAATACAGGAGACCCCCTTCATCATCTTTCTTCAGTTCTCCACGGCTCTTCACTGGTTTCTCCTCGAAGGTCTTCTCTGAAACTGAAACAATGATGAGCCCAACCTCCATACTTGACAGCAAACCGTTCTCTGGCTTCCGAAACCCTTTCACGAACACCACGTCCACCATCAAACCCTCAGAACCCGAACCCAGACGCCACTGGGACAAATTGGATTCCAGAATGATTGGTCTCGGCATTGTGGATGCTCTTACCCATGACGAATCCGACCCAAAACTCTCCAAACCAGAAAGCAGAATGGTTCTCTTTGGATCACAGCTCAAGATCCAAATCCCTCCTCTCCCATCCTCAGTCCTCTCTCCGGCCGAATCTCCAAAATCTCCAGCCGATTTCGGCATCAAAACTAGGAATTCTCAACTCGGTCCCTTCTCCCCTTGCTTGTCTCAATCTCCGGCCAAGAAATCAGGATTTGGGTCTGCCAATTCCGGCCTCGAAGCACCCAACTCTCCCCGGATTTTCACTGGCTGCCTCTCCGCCACCGAAATGGAGCTTTCTGAAGATTACACTTGTGTTATATCCCATGGACCCAATCCCAGAACTACCCATATTTTTGACAACTGCATTGTTGGCTTCTCTGCATCAAGAAAAGAAAACGATGTTTTCCCGGAAAGTTTCCTCAACTTTTGCCACTCTTGCAGGAAAAACATTGGGCAGGGAAAAGACATTTACATTTACAGGTTAGACCCAATCACCCCCACCCCACCACAACCCCGCCCCGCCCGCCCGCCCCCCCTCTTTTAGCATCTGTTTACATTCTTTTCATATAATCTTTTGGGCTCTTATTTGGATTAGATTTTTGATACATATTGGCCAAAGTTGGAGTTGGACTGGTAGAACACCCCATGTTTGAGTTCTTGAAAAGGAAATTCAGTTTAAATTTTGACCCACCCACTTCCGATTATTAGTTGATCCGTAGGAATCTACTGATGATAACCAAGGATTAAGTATCCCAAATATAGTCTTGATTGGACCCATTTGGTTTACAACATTTGTGCATATGGTGAATTTGATTGTGATGTCTGATCATTCTTTTGTGTGATTTCAGGGGCGAGAAAGCCTTTTGCAGCAGCGAATGCCGGCAGCGGGAGATTATGTTGGAGGAGAGGATGGAAATATTGGAAGGTGGTGATGTTTATGGGACTTGTTCCTGATAGTTATACCCATCTCTGGCCCTCTCCATTGTTTCTAAAATCAATCTTGTCCAAGAGATTTACCAACTTCATAAGGATAAATCCTATATCATCATTTAGAGTGGGTGGCCATATTAGTGGAGACAGTATTTCCAACGGCACATACCTACATATACATATGAATTAGTGGGGAAAAAAAAAACAAGATGGTAGTCGGGCATCCATCCATTGAATCGGTTTCAGTGTTCTTTTTCCCTCATTTTCCTCTCTTTTTTTTTTCTTTTTCCTTTTTTATTTTCTCTCCTTTCTAGTGTTTCTAATACTCTCTTTTGTAGAAACAGAGGGGCTGAAAGGCTGAGACATTGTAGAGTTGATTTTGTTGGATGATTGCTGATGGGTTTGTCCACAGTTTTTGGTTTTGAAAGTTGCTAATGATATGGATGATGTTTGAACTTTGAATTTATCTTTCAAGCCCATCTCATAATTAAGGACCAAAATCCGATTCCTTGGTTTTTTTTGTCCTAATCTTTTGCGTTCTGATGACCACCCATTTGATGAAGATTTGTTGTATAGTTTATTCAGGCCCATTTCATTGGTTTATGACACAGGTCAGTATAAAACTGACCAATGGAGGGAATATTCAGTGATATACATATACTACAGCAGCTAAAAATAGCTGTAGGGTATAGACCTAACTTTAAAGATATATGGCATGCATTTTGGGTCAGGAGAACTGTCTGGATAAGCTCAAACTAGCTGAGATTCAATATGATCCAGCCCATGGATCATCACAGCAGCTAAAAATAGCTGTAGAGGATAGACCTAACTTTAAAGATATATGCATGCATTTTGGGTCAGGAGAACTCTCTGGATAAGCTCAAACTGGCCGAGATTCAATCTACTGATGATCCAAGCCCATGGATTTGGAAGTGGGAGCTGGATTGAATTGTCATTTGTCAAGAGCACGCATCATTGCTTGCCATATGAGAAAAACCCTCATTTTGGGAGTTGGGCATCACATAGGATGGTATCCAAAACTTTTTCTTTTAACCATACATGCCATTTCCGGTGCGCATGGACCTGCTGCAGTATGACTAAACGTACTATAACTAAACCATTGATGCCAGCTCTCGTAACTAATCCCACAGCAAAATGCTCTACTAGTAGTGAGTTTGGTATGATGAAACAAAACATTTAATCCAATATGATGTGGGTGCAAATTTGACAAAAAACCATACATGCCATCTGCTAAAGCAAGGGACCTTGGCATATTAGCGTTGTTTGTGGAAATTTGACAAAAAGCCTGAAACAGTGACCATGATGCCAACTCGCACAAGTGCGAGGCGACCACAGGAAGACTCGCGACCCTTGATACAAGTCTAGGGGCAAATGTGCAAATGATGACCATAAAGAGCAGAATGGGTGAGGAATGGGAAGAACAGTTGGAGGCTGGAGCAGTCGTGAAAAGACACGAGTTGTCAGTGTACGCGTTTTTGTGTATCGCTAATTCCAGGTCAAAATTCTCATGATGTTCTCCTATTTCAATTGCGGGTTAAAATTCACATTGTCTTCTCTTAGTTCAATTACATCAAATCATTTTCCTTGAATTCTTGTCATTTCCAAATTATTCATCATTAGAGATTATTAAAGGAAATAGTAAGTGTTTTTAAGGTGGTAGATGATATCAACATTGATTAATCAATTATTTTGTTGAAAATGGAATTGAAATTTTAGAGTATTATTAACGGTTCTCGATCGATTAAATTAAATTAAAGATAATAATTTCTATTGTACTCAAAATTTCATAGTCTCGTCTGATCAATTAGGATTCAATCGTATCTGCAAAATCTTTTTTCTTTTGTTTTCAAAACAAAATTCAATTGTTTGATGAGTTTTAAAACCCTACTACTCATACCTTATTTTAGAAGAGGGAAACATGATTATGAGAGCTAGGTGGCTTCCCTTGAGTTTCTAGTTCTTGATCTATTTTGGGGGTATTTGGTTTGAAAGAAAATTTTATGGATGTTGAATTGAAAATCATCTTTTGGGTGAGAAAAGATATTTCAAAATGGGTTAATTTAGTGTAGGTCTCATTCCTACTTTCATATTCTCTATCTTTTCATTTGTTTAACTTGGATGGATTCAAGAAAAGGTCTAGATTTAACTTGATGTGGACAGTAAATATGCTCCAAAAGAAGAAAGTGGGTAGTTGAAGTTTGATGGTTCTAGGTAAATGGTTCAAAAGAGGATTGAACCATTGGACTAGGTAAATCATTGTACTCAGTTTATTTCTTCATAGTGGATGCTTTTGATCCCTTAGAGACCTATGATTTTTTTCTCACTTTGAAGGTTTTTAGCATGAAATCTTAGTGTTATTGTTTCTTTATTTTTATTTCATCTTTTCATTTGTTTATCTTAACTTATAAATTTTTATTGATTTGATATGTTGGTTGTTTGAGGTGATAAGCTAAATTTGGATCATTTAATCTTTAGAATAATGTGAAATAATTTCTAACTTGGTTTTTATATTAATGGATATGAGAAAATTTGTTTTGAATAGTTGAAATTAGTTCACCAAGATTAAATCTCATGTCGGAGTTACTATAATTGGATCACTAAGGGCATATTGTATAAACTCTCAACCGAAAATAATATTAAGCCTATACTTAACTTTAAATTTATTTTTTATTTTTCTTCGTCTTCCCTTTCTTTCTACCTTTCTTCTCTAATTTTTTTTACTCTCCCGTTTTCCTTAAACTTTTCAGAACCGAGCATATATATATACTGCGAAAGGATAGGCGCACATCAAGATGGGCCTAAGGGCTTATGCCGGTCCATGGGCCAGCTCGAACCTGAATCTAGCATTACATGACACGCGTCAATCGCTGGAGGGTGGCACTAGAATGGTAATTTTATAAAGGACATGCACGTCATTTCACGAATGAGGTACGTATAGAGATGATGAGTTCGTGAAGCAGCAGTGCAAGCCCTTATTTTAATGGCTCCATTAACTTCAACTCCAGTCTCATTATTACCCTTCCAAAACCCATTTTTGCCCTTGCTCTCCCTCTCTCCCATCCTCTCACAGATCCATCGGAAACCGGCTACGTTCCTCGCCGGAATCCACGGGATCACTCATCGGAAAACACGTCGTAAACCGCCGGAAAAGAGCATGTCTGTCAGCGTTCAGATGCCAACTCCATCACACCGGCGGGACAGGGACGACGACACTGATGTGGATTCTAGAAATTGTAAGTTTTCTCTTTGCTCCGTTTGGTTGTCAAGAAAACGCGGAAAAAGAAACAAGTTGGAGATTTTGAACCTAGGATTGGCTTGTTTTTTATTTAAGCTTCTTATGAATGGGAGACTAAAGTCGAATTTTGTTTTCTTTTCCTTGGTTTTCTCAGCAACCAAACGGAGAATAATATCTTATTATCTATCGTGTTTGCTTTAATATTAATTTTCTGTCATTCGTCTTTTCTTAATTTTGAGAGTTTGTCTAATTTAGTTGATGCAAACCATATTTTGGAGCACTGTGTTTGATGATTATGCACTGAAGAGCTGTGAGATATTAATTAGGTTCCAGTGATGGTTAAATCAAGATGGCGGAAGAGTAACAGTATAGGTGTGAGGTATCAAGAAGAGAGTGTCTTAGATAGTCCGTAATTTATCTCGGGCTTAAAACTTTGTGAAGGAACAGAAGTTTGTTGAATGCTTATCCTCTAAGAAGGGTTTTTGTAGATGACTTAGATAACAAAAGTCGGCAATGAGACATTCTAAAACATATTCAAATAATTTCTAGAACAACTGACGCAGAATATGTGGTGATACATTCGTAGTTGCTCCAGACCACACACAATCCCTGCCTTGTGCATGCATATCCATTGGGTCTATTTGGTTTAGTTTCTTTGCATTGCATAGGCCTCAATCCACCATTAAGCTTGTGCCTTTGCAAAGTTCTGAAGTTTCCCTCTTCTTCTGTTAATTTTCCTGTATGATTTCAAAATCATAGGCAATTGTATCATTCCCACAAGCAAAGACTAACCTAAATGGTCTTCACCACAAACAACGCAGAGACATGAACTATGCACATGAGATTTAACAGGTTGAATGATGATGAAAGTGGATTCTTAGACCATGGAACTACCTAGTGGGGGGAATAGATAGTCCAGACTTTTTAATGTCAAACTTCAAAATCTTCATCAATTCTTATCATACTTGACTATTTCAAGATTAAATTAAATTTAATGAAACAAGAATAATTAGAACAATCCACATAAGGAGACACATTCTATGAGGATACCGCCTACAAAGTCCCAACACAAACTTTATAGATGTGAAAGCCACAAGTCAAATGATAATAGATAAGCCACTAAATATGAAAAGAAGGTATACAGTTTTACCTAATCCGGATACTTTCAAAGGTCTTATACTGATAAGCACCTCTGTACTTCTTTCATGTCCTCAATGTAGGACCCTATGCTTCTTAGTGGATCCCCTCAACCTTGGATTGAGTATCTGAAGTCATTGTACGATATTGTCTTTCCATTGAAAAACTTTCAAGATTCGTTCTTAAAAGCTTTATGAGAGTTTGAAGATCAAGGTGAAACATTGATTATCCTCTCAATTATGCTCATATCAAATTCTAAGTGTTAAATCTAGGTATTTATGGAAAAACTTTAAGACTTAAAAGATTTAGTTGGAACTATAGTTAAAAACTTGCAATACATGACACAATACAACGATATAAACATTTTCTACAAAAATCAATATGTATTGCAATCCATATCTTATCTTACACATATCTTATGATACACGATAAGGCACATGATACAAGGATACAATGATATATATAACTTCAACCAATTTTATAATTTTTATTATATGTATTAAATTGTTTTTTTTGGAAGGAATGATGATGAATATGAAAAGTTGGAACTTTGAAGATGAGATATGAAGACATATGTATCAACAATACATATAGCTACGTATGCCTTATTTGGAACAAAAAATCAAATAAAATTTTTTTAAAAATTTATTTTTGTAAATTTTGAGATGACCTATATATTAAACTCATATTTTGTTAAATTAAAATTTTCAAGACTCTAGTATTTAATGTTTTTATATGGTATGATATAATTTAACTTTTTAAATCCTACTATCTTGCATGAAATTGGTTATATATTACCTTATATGTCGTGCTTTTAATATATATGCACATATATTCATATTTTATTTATTTATTTATTTTTTACTATATAAAAAAAACTTACCATACACAATATGTTTTATGAGTTTATGACTATGATGTATAAAGAAAGTTTTATGGTTTGCTCTGTTGGTAAAAAACATGATACATGAAATAATTTTTTGACAGGCTATAAAAGGGATTGCATTAAAAAAGCTTTAAAAAGGCCACAAAAAGTACACATGATGCATACAATAAGAGTCAAAAGACAAAAATGGGAAGAGAAAGCAAGAAACAACCCCTTCTCCTTACATCAAGCACAACCAATTAATAAGACTTATCATGGTCAGAGATTGATTCTTCATATACAAAGTAATCCATTCCAAAAAGCTAGCCATAAAACAACATTTAATCACTTGACTCGAAAGTTCAACATTCTCAAACCACCTCTTGTTTCTTTCCATTCAAAGAGTCCAAAAAAGGCATAAAGGGGCAATCCTCCAAACTTTCTTTTGCTTTTTCTGATCAAAAACCCATGCTAGCAAGAAGATTCTCTTTGACTTTGGAATGCATCATCCACATTTAATACAATGACACATGATATAATAGAAAGATATGATACATTTTTTTTGACACATAGTGCATTCATATCTTATCTTGAGTGTATCTAACAATAAATATATGATACACGATACAACAATAAAACGATTCATATTTATATTCAACCATTTTTCACAATTTTTAATAAAAAAAAAAAAAAAAAATTTTCGTTAAAAGAATTATGATATTATTTGTTTAAAAAAATAATCCTACATAAAAAGTTATATTCTTGTTGTCAATAGCCATTGTGAAAGTACAGTAAATTTATTTTTACAGCAAACATTGAAGAATTTTCATTTGAATGATTTGCATGTTAGCATTGAAAATGACTGTGATTGGCGAATGAAAACTTTATTTAATAATTTGTTTTGGATTTCTTTTCATGGTAATTTCCATATTTTAAAACTCATTTCTTAAAAGAATCATGAATGCTTGAACTACCTGTAGGAGGGTATTTAAACCATGGTAAGACCCTTGAATTCTACCTCAAGAACCTTCAAACTGTGGGAGAATGTTTGAACATCTTGTAGGGTCTTTGAACTCTTTGCTGAATGTTTGAACTCTTCATCAGACATTTGAACTACCCTTCTTTCTGCCTTCTGCACCAACCTTCCAATTTTCATGTTTTTCTCCTTTTTTTAATTTTTTTTCTTTTCATTTTTAAATTGTCATTGTTTTGTCTTACATCTCCCAACACGTACTTACCTCATTCCAAATTGAGATTTGGATAGCTTGAACTCGATCAAGACCATTAAGACTCAAAGAAAGAAGTTATGTGAAACCAGTGCATGATTGGAATAAAATTGCCTACTTAATCCAAGGCATCAATTGATAAGAATGAAGCTAAGAGAGAAAAAGGTGCCTATATGTAGGGGGAGAAAAACCTATTAAAAAAAAAAAAGGTGGGGGTGGGGGGGTGGTGTTGCGGCGCAGGGGGAAGGGAACAGTTAAGGCTTCATTAGCATAGTGTTTTAGATTCTGTTCTTAAAAGGGACAATCTTAATAATGTGGAAGTTTCATTCAGCATAAAACAACTTCTTGCATTCTTGAAGTTAAAAGCAGTTCTGTTAAAACCATCTAAATGCAAATAGAAGCTCTTTTGGATTTGGAAAACCATTTTTGGCTTCAAAAAAGTTAATTCTAACTGCATCCAAGAGAAAAAGAAGGGATTATAAGAAAGAATAGAAGAAAAAGAACATGGTTTCTGCAGTTACTGGGGGTTATTCGAGTAGCCCACAGTTAGTTATGACTATATTAAATTTTTTTTTAATCATAAGTCGAAGAAGGAATAGAAGAAAAAGAAGATGATTCCTGTGGTTATTGGAGATTATTTATGTTGCCTGCAGTGCATAATTACTATTTAATTTTTTTTAAAAACGATAAGTTGAAGGAATCATTAGAAGGATAGCCTTCTTTGATTACTGGGGGTTATTTTAAGGTCTAATGTTGGATGAAGACACGTGAAAACTATTGAACATTGGTTAGGTCCAATAGGCCCTCTCTAATACCTTGAAGAGAAAATTTTATTGAATACTAGCTCGATTATTATAGTTGTCCCTAGGAATGAGATTTGTTAGAAAACTTAAAGTGTGAACATAGAATTGAGATATCCTCTAGTCATATCAAATCATACATATATCAAAATGAAGAGAATATCATCATGCTAGGGATACTAATTTTGTGTATCTCACACTTTTATAAGTTAAATCATAATTCCTGAGAGCCTTTGTTGGAACATAAGTACATAACATGTCAAATGAACATAAATTGTTCTTTTGCCTATTTAAGAAAGAAGAAGAAAAAGAAGAAGAGAGTATCATCAGGCTAGGGATACTAATTTTGTGTATCTCACACTTTTATAAGTTAAATCATAATTCCCGAGAGCTTTGTTGGAACATAAGTACATAACATGTCAAATGAACATAAATTGTTCTTTTGCCTATTAAAGAAATGAAGAGAGTATCATGCTGGGGATATTAATTTTGTGTATCTCACACTCAAAATGAAGAGAATATCATGCTGGGGTTGTGTATCTCACACTTAAAATGAAGAGAATATCATGCTTAGGATACTAATTTTGTGTATCTCACACCTTTATAAGTTTGATCTTAATTCCCAAGAGCTTTTGTTGGAACACAAGTACAGAACATGTCAAATGAACATAAATTGTTCTTTTGGTTCTTTTGCCTATTAAAGAAGAAGAAGAAGGAAAGAATTGTAGTGTCTAGAAACATTTTCTAGAACAAGAATTTTTTTGCAAACATAAGTTTTTTCAAGAACAAAATTCTAAGAAGAAGAAGAAAAAGAAAGGAATTGTAGTGCCTCTTTGGAAACATTTTCTAAAACAATTTTTGAGAACAATTTTTAAAAACGTAAGTTTTTTCAAGAACAAAATTCTATTTGAGAATTGTAACATGAAAAATAGTTTTTTTTTTGGCTTATTCTCCATGAAAGTACTATACATTTATGCAAATTATTACCCATGAAGGTACTATACATTTATGCAAATTATTCTCCATGAAGGTACTATACATTTATGTACATTACAGAAGTTCTCAAATATTTTCCAAATACACTTCAAATTTGTTTTAAAAGATTAACCTGTCTTTGGAACAAATTCTCAAAAAAGGTTTTTATCAAGTGTTTGCCAAATATGTTTTCTAGGTTAGAAAACTGATTCCTATTCTAAAGAATAGAAACCGTTTTCAAGAACAGTTTCCAAATAGGATTGTAATTTTGTTTTGTTTTTGTTTTTGTTTTTGTTTTTTTTTTTTTTGTTTGTAATTCAACAAAGGTATTTGGAGAAATTATTGTATGTTTATTAGAGGAATAATACACATATATATACAATTGAGAGTCCTAAATTAGGAAGATATTATCCCTAAGAATCAGCCTATAAGAAAGGAAACAACTTAATTATGGTAAGTACAGATATATACAGCTAACACTCCCCCTCAAGTTGGAGCATAGACGTTGATCATGCCTAGCTTGTTACAAAAGTACTCAACTCGAGTTCCATTTAGAGCTTTTGTAAAAATATTGCCAAGTTGCTCTCCAGTCTTCACATGGCCAGTAGAGACTAGATTTTCCTCAATCTTTTCACGAATGAAGTGACAATCGACCTCAATGTGTTTGGTTATTTCATGATAGACTGGGTTCGTAGCAATATGAAGAGCGGCTTGATTGTCACACCAAAGTTTCGCTGGCATTGTGCACTTCATTCCCACTTCACATAAGAGTTGATGTATCCATATGATTTCACAAGTAGCCTGTGCCATGGCCCTATACTCAGATTCTACACTCGAACGGGATACAACACTCTGCTTCTTACTTTTCCAAGCCACTAGATTCCTACCAAAGAACACACAATAACCTGTAGTGGATCTTCTATCAAACTTAGAACCTGCCCAATCCGCATCAGAAAAACACTCAATGCGAGTGTGTCCTTGACTACTGTATAGTGTACCTAGACCAGGAGCCTTCTTCAGATAGCACACAATCTACTCTAAAGCTGCCCAATGCTTTACTGTAGGCGCAGATGTGAACTGACTAACAACACTTACTGCATATGCAATATCTGGTCGGGTCACAGTGAGATAATTTAGCTTCCCAACCACCCTCCGATACCTTTCAGGGTTGTAGAAGGGATCTCCATCTTCTGACATAAGCTGTACATTAGGAACCATCGGGGTAGTACATGGCTTTGCTTCTATCTTACCGGTCTCTTCAAGTAGATCAAGCACATACTTCCTCTGTGATAAGAACATCCTTTTCATGCTCCTTGATACTTCTATTCCCAGGAAATACTTCAGTTCACCCAAGTCCTTTTTATGAAACTTGGAATGCATGAATGCCTTAAGATCAGAGATTCCTGCATGATCATTTCCTGTAATAACTATATCATCGACATAAACCACAAGAAGTATGATACCAGTAGCTGATTTCTTGTAGAAAACGGAATGATTTTTCTTGCTCTTGTTCATGCCAAATGCTTGAATCTCCTTATTGAATTTTCCAAACCAAGCACGGGGACTCTGCTTCAATCCATAGAGAGCTTTTTTCAGACAACAAACCTTCCTATACTCCCCCTGAGCAACATATCCAGGAGATTGCTCCACATAGACTTCTTCTTCTAGATCACCATCAAGAAAAGCATTCTTGATGTCTAATTGATGTATCATCCATTGTTGGGAAGCAGCAATAGAAATAAATAGTCGAACTGAATTCAGTTTGGCAACTGGAGAGAAAGTATCAGAATAGTCTACTCCATATGTCTGAGCATATCCTCTAGCTACAAGCCTGGCTTTCAGTCTTGCCATAGAGCCATCAGGATTAACTTTTACTGCAAACAGGATTAACTTTTACTGCAAAGACCCACTTGCATCCAACAACTTTCTTTCCTTGAGGCAAATCAACAAGTTTCCATGTATGATTGTCCTCCAATGCACGGATTTCTTCAAGCATTGCATTCTTCCAACTAGGATGATTCAGGGCCTCTGTAACAGTTTTAGGTGCTGAAATAGAATCTATAGAGGCTACAAAAACACTCGAGGAAGATGATAGGTGATCATAAGACACAAAGTTAGCAATGGAATAGGTAGATTTGCATTGTCGTTTACCTTTTCGAAGGCTAATGGGACGGTCGAGATCATTGGAAGGATCAGATGACGAAGGAGTTGGTGCAGGACATGTATCTGTTGTCACTGGGCACCGAGAGTACACCTGTACAATCGGTGGTTTGATTGGAGCAGAGGAACATCATCAACAGTACCCAAATGAGCAAGAGATGCATCAGAATCAACCATACTTGATTGCCCAACAGTTGGTCTTGAATTAATCACTTGATACACAAGCCATTCTTCATTCTCCTCCTCACTCGCAGAACTTGTGGGTGAAGAGAAAAAGGATGTGTCTTCTGAAAACACAACATCCGTTGATACTAAATACTTATTGAGATCAATCGAGAAACATCTATAGCCCTTTTGCAGTCTTGAGTACCCCAAGAAAACACACTTTAACGCCTTAGGATCAAGTTTAGTAACAGAAGGCCTTGTATCTCTAACATAGCATGTACATCCAAAAATTCTTGGTTCAATTGGAAAGAGTGATTTCTGTGGATGTATTACTTTGTACGGAATATCACCTTTAAGCACTACAGTGGGCATATGGTTGATCAGAAAATAAGCTGTGGAAACTGCATCAACCCAAAATTGTTTTGGAACCTTCATCTGAAACATGAGTGCACGAGCCGTCTCAAGTAAATGCCTGTTTTTTCTTTCAGCAACCCTATTTTGAGAAGGAGTATCAACACAAGATGTTTGATGAAGAATCCCATTGTGACTCATGTAGTTTTGAAATGAGTTAGACACATATTCTTTTCCATTATCACTTCTTAATATTTTCACAGACACGTCATATTGGGTTTTAATCTCAACAGAGAATGCACAAAAATGTGAAAAATACTTCTGAACGATTCTTCATAAAATAAATCCAAGTCATTCGAGAAAAATTATCCACAAAGGTAACAAAATATCGAAACCTAGTTTTAGAAGTAACAGGACAAGGACCCCAAACATCAGAATGTACTAACTCAAACAAAGACTCAGCCCGTTTATTAATCCTTGGGCCTAAAGAACTACGATGATGCTTCGCAAAATGACACGACTCACAATCTAATGAAGGTAAATTATCAAACTGAGGACATAATTCCTTCAACACCGATAGAGAAGGATGTCCTAACCGACAATGAGCTTCAACACGAGAGGCAGTATTGACACACGCAACTGGTCGAGGTACCCACTCATCAAGAATATAGAGCCCATTAGATGCATGTCCTTTACCAAATGTCGGTTTCGTCCTAAGATCCTAAAACACACAATAATCAGGGAAAAATGAGACACTACAATTCAGATTTTTGGTAAGTTTACTGACAGAGATTAAGTTAAAGGCCAAATTTGGTAAGTTTAACACAGAAGATAAAGTAATAGAAGATGGTTTCACAGTCCTAGACCCTTTAATCTCATAGGTAGAACCATCAGCAACAGTAATAGGAGGAGCAAAATGTGTTCTGAAGGTAGAGAAAGTTTTATGATTACTTGTCATATGATTTGTGGCACCTGAATCAATTATCCATTTGTTTGAAGAGGAGACAAGACATGTTTTTCCTGACTCTGTCGGAGTAATAACAAGAGTAGATGCTTTCAGTGCTTCCTGATATTGTGAATATTTAGCAAACTCTTTTGCTGTCATTGTGACGATCTTGTCTGAGGAGTCTGAAGATGTAGCAGTATTAGATGTAGCAACATTGGTAGTTTGATTTCTCCGATTCCGATTATGCAATTTCTTGCAGTTCTTCTTGGTATGGCCAGCCTCATGGCAGTAAAAACACACAATGGTACTTGAATCATTGCCACGATTTTCAAATGCCCTATTTCCACCCCTGTTATTCATCCTCCTTGTATTCTCTGCATTTCCTCCTTTTGCAGCAAGAACATTGGTGTGCTGAGAAGACGGGACATTCTCAGTTCGTAGAACTCTACTGAACACTTCTTGAAGGGAACCAATGTCAGAACCAGAAAGAATCTAAGATTTTGCAGTCTCAAACTCAGATGGGAGATCGGATAAGAAACTCATAACAACCATCTGTTCCCTTTGAGCCTATTGTACTCTAACATTCGGACTGAAAGGCATAAGTGCATTCAATTCCTCATATACCTTCTTGAAGTCCATAAAGTATGCAGTGAGGGATTTAGCTCCCTTCTCAGGACAATGGAAGGCATTCCATACATCATACATCCGAGATACATTTCCTTTTCTAGAGTAAAGAAAATCTAGATAATCCATTAGCTCTTTAACAAATTCATAATGACTCAACAGACCAACAATATCACTATTAATAGAGTTTTTAATATGCAGAAATAACCGTGCATCATCTTGCATCCAAAGTTTTCTAGTGTTATTATTAGGAGGTTCCTCAGTCAAGTGGTCATCTTTAGCAACACTTCTCAGATAAAATTTGATCGTCTTGCTCCATTCAATATAATTAGACCCATTTAATTTGTGTTCAGTTATTTTTGACACAACAAACACTATATCAGCAACAAAATTCTTATTCTCTTCCATGGCAATAAAATTCAATCTCCAAAGTAATTTCACACCTAGAGAAGAGCAGCCCAGACGAGAAATTGCAATTCACCACAGCAAGAAGAAAGAAAGAGACAAGTACCTCTTGTAGACTAAATAGAAATAGTAACAGAAACACCTGAAATCCCAAGAACAGAATCTCACAATCCAAGAACGAGATCACCGCACCACACACTGGCCGGAAAACGGGATTGCGACGCCAATGGAACTGGTCGGAGGTAAAAGAAGCTGCCACGCTCCTCCACGCGCCGATGCATGAGTTGACGCGTCTTGCTTCTCAGGGCGCGTGAGCTTCACGCGTTCAGCTTCCGGTCGCCAGACTTTGGGTATCGGTTGATCCTGACACCGCGCTTTCCCCTCCGTAGGCAGTGACACTACCAGGTCACTTTTATTCCGTGACCCAAGAAGAACAGAGAATGGCAAAATGTCACTGGAAATCAGTGACTTAGAAATAACAAACCCAGAATTTGAGTCAAAGGCTCTGATACCATGTAATTCAACAAAGGTATTTGGAGAAATTATTGTATGTTTATTAGAGGAATAATACATACATATATATATATACAATTGAGAGTCCTAAATTAGGAAGGTATTATCCCTAAGAATCAGCCTACAAGAAAGGAAACAACTTAATTATGGTAAGTACAGATATATAGCTAATATTGTTTTTTGTTTTTTGTGGGTTTTTTTTTTTTTTTCTTCTTGGTTATGTTCCTTTGTTGCATCAAACTTTGGTTGCCACAACCAAGGTTATTATTTTGCATAGAGAGTTTTGTAAACAGGAGGATGTCCTTCCAATTTGGCATTTAGACTCTAGTCTAGTAGTTATATGATAAGTGATAACAATTATTCTTGGATGATAGAGATTTCAATGCAGAAGGATTGAACAGTTAATGTTTGTATTCTCTCTCATTGTTTAGTATTCTTGATCCAGGTGCAGGGAAAGGGGACATGCTAACAACAAATATGGAAGGAGAGACCTGCTCACATAGTCAAGTTGCTCCACGGAAGAACAGATATCTTATGAGCAATGTCAAGTGCTTTGGGGTGGACCTGTCCCCTGATAATGTTGCCGTTGCCATGGTATATTTTGTCCAAGGTGTTTTAGGCCTTTCTAGGCTTGCTGTCAGTTTTTATTTAAAAGATGATCTGCATCTAGATCCTGCAGAGGTGTGTGATCTTAACTTTCATAAATTTTTTAGGTTATGGTAGAACTCATTTAGTCGCATATAATCCATACTATTTTCTTTCTTTGCTTTAACTTTTTAGGTTATAGTAGAACTCATTTAATCACATGTAATCCATACCATTTTCTTTCTTTGTTTTAATAGTTTAAAGAGTGAATATTCCAGTCATTTTTGTGGTCATGGTTCAAACCAACTGTTGTTCTAATATGTTAATCTGTTGATGGTGGCCTATTCACCATTTTTGTGTAGGTTACAATTTCAGTATAAAAGATTTACGAGAATTACTTGAGTTTTTGGCTCATGAACTACGGAAAATAGAGGAAAATTCACGTTTTTCTAATAAATAACCTGATTATCTTATCAAAGGATCATACAGACTGACAAATTATACATGGTTGACTAGACTGCTGTGATATCTGGTTTCTCTGCACTACCATGGCTTGTCAAACCTCTTTATGGGTTTATTAGGTGCCGGCCTATTCCTTTATCTCCATTGTTTTCCCTTAATTGATAAATACATGTTTCCTATTTGTTTATTTGTGTTTAATAAGTGTTTATTTATTGCAGCGATTCTTTACCACTTTTTGGTTATCGAAGAAGGTCATACTTGGTTCTATCAGGGCTTCTTGGAGCACTCTCATGGAGTTTGATGGCCACTTTTGTGGACAGCAAGTATGGTGCCGCTTTCTGTATACTTCTTGGTTCTCTTTCTGTTGCCTTCTCAGATGTTGTAAGTATCTGAATTTATGTTTCTACTTCAAATTATTTTGTTAGAGATATCAACTGTTTTTAATCAGTATGCAGGCACATTACACTCTGAATTTTACTCTTTTAGGTTTTATTAATATATTGGCTTACTAAATCTCCACACAAAACACTGAGTGTTCTGGAAAGAGAATTGTTATGGGTGTACAGAGCTATTAAGTGCCCATATCAACTTCCTTCTTAGTTGTTGATGAATCTTGCCTGCTCCATTTAGGTTGCAGCAACAGCACATCTCCCATGTGGGATGAACTGAACTATAATTCTCTGCCTAGTCTTTTTTACTTCTTAGGCATATACCTAATTAAGGGAAGCAGCTCTCTACCCAGTACATGTACAGAAACCTGCTCATACTTGGGATTAATTCTGTTAGAGACTTAAATATTTGATCTGTTCTACCAAATTCTTGAATTTTTTGGTTTCCATGGCAAAACTTTTGACAGTGGTCCAATACCCTCCACCACACTTCCCCCACACCCCAAATTTGTTTTTATCTTTTAAGTGAGTGGAAAAAAATATGATCCTGAAGATCACACTCTTGATCAGTGTGATGTTTTATTAAGTCCCATGACAGCAATAAGATTTTGCTATGTTGCCCCTCCCTGAGTGCATCTGGGTACTAGTGATTTCTCATATTGTAGCCTAGAAAAGATATACACCTCTATTCTTGAGTTACATTGAGTGAAGCCTAATATATCCTGCTTTTCATAACAGTGACCAAAGGGTGATGTTCCTCAATTTTTCTATTCAAGCAAAGTGTTTTCTTTTTAACTACAGAGGAGCCATGCTAGTTAGTTACCATTTTCGTGGCTAATGGTTGTAACTTGAGGTTTGTACTGACCTTATAATAGGTGTTCCTTAGGTTGGACTAGTAAGTTCTAGCATGCCTGAGCCCCATTCACCTGTAAAATAGACAAAAATTTCAATCTCAACCTACAACTAGCGAGCAAAAAAAAAAAAACAAAAAACAAGAAAACAAAAATGAAAAAGACAAAGAAAGAAAGAACATCTTGTTCTCAGCTCATGGTGCCTACCACTAGAGCAAATATTGATCTAGCTCCATGCAACTTTCATTATTATTTCAAAAAGAAATTCAATGCATGAAAAAAACGTTGTTATCAGTATTTTTTTTCCATTTTTCTTTTAAGGTTGGGGAGGGGGTTGGGTGGGTCTGGTGGGGGTTAAAGTAATAAAAAAAGATTTTATAGATAGCATCAAAGAAACTATACACCGAGGTACAAAGGGCATATATAATGGGTATCAAAAAGCATTTCCAAAGAGAGATAGAACACAAAAAACTACTCCTTGCCTAAGTCAGATCCTGCCCAATCTATAGCATCAAGTGAAGGCACTGATCCTTTTTCTATGTATATGCTAACCCATAATTCTAGATTTCCAAGGAAAGGGCACTTCAGTGATTGAACGACTGCTCCTCATTTTTGAACACTCTTCGATTTTTTTCCTTCTAAATTGTCTAAAAACTGCACAAAGGAGCATTTCTCCTAACCTTCTTTCGTTTTCTTAACACAAAAGAGCCATGCTAGTTTAAAAGAATCTCCCTAATTGTAGAAGGTAGGACTGAAACAATGTTGAATAAAGAGAAAAGTAACTGCCCTACCACCCTTATTTTGGCATAGTAAAGCAGGATATATGATCAATTAATTCCCTTTCATATTTACAAAAGAAATATTTGTCCATCAATGACCACCTTGTCTTTTGATATTTACCTAAAGTTGACACATCCTTGAACTAGCTTCCAAAGCAAAAGAACTTGCCTTAGATAGAATCCATGAATTCCAAATGATGCCCACTGAGAAAGGTATCGAACATTCTAGCTCTAGGACAAAATATAAAGATTTGATAGAAAAAGAATGCCATCCCTTGGGCCCATCCAAACCACCCTATCCTTCTCTTTCCTCTTCATGGACCTTCTTTTGTAACCTTGAGAAAAAAGTCTGTACATTGTCTAGGTCTTAATCATTCATGTATTTAGAGAATAAGAAATCTAGTGGCCCCTTTCATCTAGATCATCCCATACATTTGCCACCCAAGCCTTTTTTGATGAAGCTAAGACATGCAAAGAGGGGAAAGACATAAGGGTTCTTACATACACCACTTATCTTTTCAACACTTCATCTTCCTCCCATTGCCCACCTCGAAGGATGCTCTACCATTGAATAGATCCCATCGCTTTCTGATGCCTTCTTGTAACTCAACTTCAGACCCTTCTATCACTTTGCAAGAACTCAAACCTATTTCTTCTTCTCCATATTTCCCCTATTTAGCTTGTTTTCAAAATGTTTCTCCTTTAGAAGCATATCCCCAACACCATTTTCCAAGGAGGGCCTTATTAAGCGAAGAAAGGCATCTAATGCTTAGGCCCGTCTTACTCTTCTCCTTACAAACGATTGACCATTTCCCTAAATACATCTTTTTCTCTAAAGCCTTGTCTCTGCATACAAGGTATCTTAGAATCTTTTCAAATCTCAATCTAATCATTTTAGGAATGTTGAACAAGGACATAACGTAGATGGATGAATTGGATAAGGTGCTTCGAATCAAAGTAAGACTCCCCTTATTTCGAAATAGATTGCTTTTTCCACATTGACAGTCTTCAAAGAAACCTTTCTTCCATGCTATTCTAAATTGACTATGCTCTAAGGGAGGCTCTAGGGAAGCCCCAAGTAGATGGGAAGGCATCCCAACTTCAAGGCCAATTCCTCCATATTAGCTACCCTTCCTATTGGATCAACTCAATTTTGTTTAGATTTATTTTTAGCCTTGAGATAGCACCAAACCACATGAGTAGCTGGATTAAATGAACCATTTGACCTTGTGAAGCCTCACAAAAAGTAAGGGCATTTTTAGCAAATAACAGATGGGACACCTTCAGCCCCTTCCCCTCACCTTGAATCCTAACAAAAAACCGCTCTCCAGAACCTCCATAGCCAACACAAATAAACAAGGAGAAAAGAGGGTCCCCTTGTCTCAGTAGAGCTTTGAAAAAGGTTGGAGGGGGTGTTATTAACTATCACATAAAACTGTTGTGGGGATGCACTCTTTGATTTATTCAATCCATGTTGGGCCAAACCCCATCTTTTCAAGAATAGCTAGGAGGAAGCCCCAGGTGAAGTGATCATTTACCCTCTTAATATCAAGCTTGCAAATTACACCATTGGAACTGTTTTTGGTATATAATCGATTGCCTCATTAGCTATATGAGCACTGCATCAAGAAAAAACATTCTAGAACTTGAAAACCACTTTTCCTACCACCTTCTTCAATCAATATGCCAACACCTTAACTAAAAGCTTATACAACCCACCTATCAAACTTATTGGTCTGAAGTCTTCTAAGTTCTTGATCTCCACCTTTCTTTGGGATTAACACCAATAGCATAACATTCAGACTTTTCTGTACCGGATACAACAATGGAAAGTTCTTAGATGTTGTAGAAATATCCCATTAAAATGAAACAGCCCCCATTATGCACCCTTAGTGATGGGTTTAAAACCCTAGTACATGAACCTTGATTGAAGCAAGTTGATGATGCAAAATTAATGATGTCAGCAAGTTGATGATGCAAAATTAATGATGTCAGCAAGTTGATGATGCAAAATTAATGATGTCAGCTGCTGATGTTAGCAGCAATTACTGTAGAAGTCAATTCTTGTGTACTTCTAAAGCCTTCACAGAAATCTCCAATATTTGGTTAGATGCATCTGAGAAATGGCTATTATGGAGTGTAGGACTCGTCCAATTAATTTATATTAAAATTGTAAAATTATACTATTTCCCTTGAAAAAACTTATAAAACCCTTATTTTCAGCTATTATGTGGAGCCTGTGACTTGACATGGTTTGTTCATCAATACATTAAACCATAAATTTCACTACAGTTAAATAAAATAGCTGTGTCTATAGATTACATCAGTTAAATGTCTTTATTATCTCCTTATCGTACGGCTGGAGCCTTATGAATGTCGTAATGTTTTGGAATGGTTGTGATCTCCTAATTCTGTGCCTTCTTTTTCATATTGGCCAGGTTTTTTATTCAGATAAATAGGACCTATCCTAAATATTTTTGCTCTTGTAGAGAAACATGTTTTTTTGAAATGATGTTATGTGACTTCATTAAATGGCATGTTATATTTTCTTCAAACATTAATATTTTTCTTGGAAAAAAAAAAAAAAAACTGCCATTTCCAATTTACTAGGAGCTAAATTGAATTATATTCCAGTGCAACACTTTTTCTTTGGTGCATTAAGAAGCATCCTGTAGTTGGTATTTTTTTCCTTCCATTTATTTATGTGGCGTACTTCACACGCTTGTCTTAATCTGAAGCATGGTATAGGTTGTAGATTCCATGGTTGTAGAGAGGGCTCGGGGTGAGTCACAAAGCATGTCAGGATCGCTTCAGTCTTTATGCTGGGGATCCTCTGCTTTTGGTGGAATAGTGAGCTCCTACTTTAGTGGCTCCCTGGTGGGTGCTTATGGTGTAAGGTACGTTGGGTGGTTAATTTTTTTAATGCAATTTCTTATGACTGTTGATCATCCTAGCCATTCATTTTGGTGTCAAGTTTAATGTATCAGGTTTGTTTTCGGTGTCACGGCATTGCTACCTCTGATAACATCTGCTGTCGCTATTCTTGTTAAAGAACAGCCTGTGGCTGGTCCAGCAAGGGGACAGGCTTTTCCTTTGATCAGTCCTAGCTTTTATGAGAGCTCAAAACAGAACATTATTCAGTTGTGGGATGCTGTCAGGCAGCGTAATATATTTCTTCCCACCTTATTCATTTTCCTCTGGCAGGCAACACCACACTCGGACTCTGCCATGTTTTACTTTACGTATGTTGAATCCTTGATTGTGAATATTTTGCCCTTCACTTTCAGTGATTTAATCCTAATGCCACTTGGAAAATTCTCATTATTTCTTAGCATCTTCTTTCAATCTTAACAATTGATCTTCTTATTTCAGCACAAATAGACTTGGTTTCACCCCAGAATTTTTAGGACGTGTCAAGCTTGTTACTTCGGTGGCATCACTAATTGGTGTTGGACTGTATAATGGGTTTTTGAAAGATGTTCCATTGCGGAAGATTTTTTTTGTAACTACAATTTTTGGCTCAGCTCTTGGGATGACCCAGGTTTGTGTTACAATTTATATGAAGTTATTCAAGATTTACATT
The DNA here is from genome assembly GCF_030704535.1 of Vitis vinifera. NCBI lineage: Eukaryota > Viridiplantae > Streptophyta > Magnoliopsida > Vitales > Vitaceae > Vitis > Vitis vinifera. Next base: position 5,567,554 of record NC_081809.1, on the reverse strand, counting down.
CAACTTAACTGTTGCCAATAATATATATTTTGTTATTGCTTAGGTTTTTCTAGTCACTGGATTAAACAGGAAGTTTGGTATAAGTGATGAATGGTTCTCCATTGGGGATTCTTTGATTCTAACTGTTCTTGGTCAGGTAATTTATTTTATTTTTTTTAAAACTGCATTGACACAGAATTGGCAGAAAACATATATGTTATTGACTTTCACTGTATCTCACTCATCTCTTGTGTTGTTTATATCACATTGAGACCACTGTAATGGTTGGGTGATTTGCAAGTTTAATTATTAAAAAGCTTTTATTGGGATATTTCTCTAAGGAGGTGCCAGAATTAGGGTTGAATCCTTAGGGGAAAAAAAATTATTATTCAAACCTGCTTTGAGATGTTTTTCAATTCATGAACATCCTTAGTTTTTGCTCTCTCTTCTTGCTAACCATGTAGCTGATTTTTCCAAATTTTCTGTTATAGAAGAATCATTGTGAAACATCATTGGAATAATAACTATTTTCCTGGCTAGCTGTTCCAATTGATATGCATGTAATTTAATAATTTTACATGTTTTATTTGGCCATATGCCAGTTTGTTAGGTTTGTCTTGTACTAATTGACTAAATAGTTTGTGGTACATCAACTTGCAACAACATCCCCTCCATCTCCCCACCCCCCCCCAAAAAAAAAAAAAACCTACAAGGAAAAAAAAGGAAATAATTTGGCTTTTCCCATAGTTTTAACAACTGTTATATGAGATTTTTATGGCTTTTAGAATCAATCTGGGCCTTTTGTAATAATAAGACAGGGATCACCACCAGGGGCAGCTCATATAGAGCATTGAGAGTGCCTTTTGTTATAATATTATGGGTTTATATTAATGATATAGAGTATTTAAAATAATTTACTTTTATTTCCCTTTGTATAATAAAATTGAAAATGATATAGATAAAAAGAATTTAATAAGATAATAGAATGATAGAATATATAAATGTTGAGATGTGAATGAAGTTAAATAATAAATTTTATTTCACTCTAGGATATATGATACATCTTGGTAATAATTAAATATTATCCTTGTGCTATTTAATAAAATTAGAAATATTAATACAGTTACATTTTACCCTTATCAGGATTTAATCAATTAATTTTAAAGTTTAAGAAATGAAACGTCTTTTTTTTTTCTTTGGTTATAATTATTTTTAATTTTAATAATATATAAATGATATATTTATGATGACATGTTGACATCATGGTTTGATTATGGTTGAACTATTGGTCCAATCAATGAATCATGACCAGTAATTTAATTGGTCTGATTTTGAAAACATTGCATTCTTTCCTTTTGTTGCCTATCCAGGAAATTGATTTGCATTGTTGTAGATATATGCCAGTCACACTTGCAAAGAGGGAACAAATGAGCTTTCTGTCACATTCAGGAAAGGAAGAAAAAAAGTGGATTCAGTGAGAAAATAGAATTCTGTATACTTCAGCATAAATTTGCTGCTTCACTGCAGAGAACAAAATTTAAAATTAATAACAGTAATAAAGAACAGTAAATAATTTACCAGCAGAGGACAGCATTTAGAAATAATAAGAATATAATGAAGAATAAAGAATTTACAACCAAGACCTTTGTATCAGGCTCAAAAATTTAACCTTAGCATCTGTAAGCAACAACTTTAGGAAGAGATCATGACATGAGCTTGATGGTAAAGCATGCAGCATGAATGAGAAAGCCATATTTTCCTTTGATGCATTCTTTCTTGGTATAATTTTGATCTTATTTTATGCAGACTAGTTCTGTTGGTTATTATACTGTGAAGTTGATACCAGATTTTATTGCAGGCTTCATTCATGCCTGTTCTTGTTTTAGCAGCAAGATTATGTCCACAGGGGATGGAAGCAACTCTTTTTGCAACCCTTATGTCCATTTCAAATGGAGGAAGTGTTGTGGGGGGGCTGGTGGGTGCTGGTCTGACCCAGCTGTTTGGTGTCACCAAGGATAGCTTTGATAATTTAACTTTTTTGATAATCCTCTGCAATCTCAGCTCTCTGTTGCCATTGCCACTCCTTGGCCTCCTTCCTCAAGACAACCCTGATGATGCTTCTACAAAGGAGACTGAAGATATCGAGATGAAGTGTAATTGAATTTGAATTTTGTTGTCATCCACATTATTCAAACTTACCTGCTTCACTCTTCAAGGGATCTTTTAGAGCCTCATTGTACCAAAATTTTGAGCTTGGTTAGCTGGAGGTTACAAAAGTAACAGAGAGAATTTTACTTGTAAATAACACAATGTCCCATTTTGAAAGCACATGCTATTTGAGTTTGGAACTTGACTACTGTTGTAACTCTTCAGACAAAAAGGCAGCATTTTTTGTCCATGTACTAAGCTCATTCTTTTGTAAGTGCTCTCAAGTTCTCACTCATCAGGAGGATAACTTTATTTACATTGATATTTTTATGCTTTTCGGAACCTTGGAGTTGTCTTCAATTTTGATATTTTATTTATTGTCTTTATTTACTCTAGCCAGGTGAAATATAAACCAAGTTACAATCCCTTGATCCATCGGCAATAGTCACAAAACTGCTTCTTCGAATGTGGGCAATACTCAAGTCACCTGTGCATCAGAGGGATTGAATTTGTCAAGGTATGCAATTTATCCAAATAGTACTTTGGATCAGTGTGCACTTAATTGCAGTGAGCAAAGCCGAACCCACCACCACCAAAAGGAACACATTTCTGATGGTCCTCTCATGAGGCGTGCAGATAGGGGCAGCCCACATGGTAGGGCCCTGTAAGTGTTCCAATGTGTTGTCATCTCTTCTGTTCTACTCCATCTTCATGAATTGAATGCGGGCCCACCAGAACTTTTCAACTGCGGCATGCCACACAATATTGACCAGAATTGTAAGTGTTCCAATGTGTTGTCATCCTACAATTTTTTTTTTTTTTTTGTTTTAGGAAGTCTAAATAAAAATTGAGAAGAATGGTTGATTTTATGAAAGGATCTCCATCTTATTGTTTTTTTTTTTTTTCGAAAAATTAAGAACTGATTATATTTACGTCAATGCAGAGAACTAAATTTGAGAATTCGTTTATTAGATTTAGGGTGCCCTAAAATCTATCACCATTTTTTAGATTATAAAGCAATATAATGGTTATGTTCCAATGCCATAGTATAATAGGAAAATTCACATTATAAAGCAGGTGTTATGATTGTCGCCTTTTTGTGATCAGCATATTCATGAAGCTGGAAAGAGAACAGAGGATAAGGTAAACGTTTTTTTATCATTTATTAATGCTCATTCTTCTTTATTAGGTCTAGAGACCATGTTGAATTGAAATGTCTCACCCCTACTTTAAAGCTTGGTCTGGTGGACTGAGGCCAAGTGCGAAACCAATCCATTACTCCTTTCATATATTCCCATCTTCCCTTTTTCTATTCATACATGCCTGACTTGTTTTTAGGTCAGATTCTCTCTCATTGTTCAGACAGTGTGTCCAACATACAAAAGCTTTCATATGGGGGGGAGTTGGAAGTTGAAATAGTTGTTGAATCCCAAATGATTGAGCCTGATTTTAATCACAAAGTGCACAGGATACCCTGATTAAAAATGAAACAAAATGGCCCACCTAATAAAATGCACTAAGTTCCATAAGCAATAATTTCAAGCCTAGAACAACCCTGGCCCTCCAAAAGTTATTGCTTAATCTTATGCTGCTTTATTATAACAGAGGGATATTTTAGCTAATGCCACTAGCGTTTTTGTAGCCTAATTTCATTGCTCCATGTTCTTAAAGTCATTTTTGTGTATTTTTTTTTTTATTGTTATCATTATTGAAGTCTAGAATGACCAGAACTGTTGTGGTGATAAGAAAATCAGGAAGCAGTTCTTTGTTTGTGGAGGGTTAACAAAATTTAATTCATTGATTGGTGTTATTGTTTGGAGATTGATAATAACCATGAATGATAAGAAAATTAGGAAATAAGTCTGGATTGATGGGTTGAATTGGAAAGAGCCAAATAGTGAGTTGAGGTAGGAGATAAGGGATTGGTTGGGGGTAATCATGGTTGGAGGTAAGTTGCAAGGGAATGCATGTGGGATGCCATGTGAAGGGCATTAAATACAAAACTGCATCTCCCCCATTAAATTTTTAACATACTTGCATATGATAATGGAGGAACAAAACAAGACCCCATGTGAGAAATCATTGAGACTCTGAACATTGGATATAAAGCTAAAAGCCTAAAACCCTTGTAGGTAATGATTATGATTATGCATAAGAAGCTTACAGACAAATCACTTGAAAAATGGGGGATTGGTTAGCTAAAGTTAACACTCTATTACAGAAAAAGACATAAGATGGTGTCCAAGATGTTTACTAGATAAGGAATGAAGTCTAGCCCCAAATTTGGTAAATTTCTTCCTTTTTTCAATTTTTTATTCTCCCTACACTGTCAAAGGAAAAGATCGCTTCGCCATGGAAAACTACTTGGCTTGAATGCACTTTCCAATGCCATCTTAGCCGAGTTTGAGAGCTAAGAAGTCAAACTTTATACACAGATGGATTAATAAATAATAAATTCTATAGATGGTTAGACCTGGTTTCATTGCGGTATCATTTTTCAAATGAATTTATCCAAAGTAATGATTAGAATGACCTTTTTCTTGATACTGAAGTATGTGATCAATGAAACTAACCTATGCCCTCCTATGAACCCATCTAATTTCTGTAATGACTAAAGAGTGAGAACCATTTTCCTTCAAATCCTATAGAAGACAATGGATCAACATTCCCACGTTCTACAGACCTCCAAATTAATGCTTCCATGGGCTGCAAGTCTAGCTCTTGAACATTTTGTCCTCTCATCCAATGGGATGGGACATGCTCCTTCATGAAAACAGAAAAATTCAAAACCACATCCATATGGTTGTCAGTGAATGAAGATTGTTAGGAAGAAAAGGACTGGGCCAATTAGGTAAGAGTTAATTGATGCAGCAAAAACTTTCCCCTTTCTACTCAATACTGCAAACCATTATATTAGCCCTCAAGGCGTATCAGGGACAGGCCGTGGCCACTCGGAAATGCCAGAGACCTACCGGACACGAATTCCCATGTTCCCATGCATGAAATAGACTAGATGTTAATGGGGCCAAAGATTTTAAACAAGGTTGTGTCTGGGGTATATCATGCTTAGCAGCCCCACATGCTCCGCCACTGAGTCTATGGACCTGCTTTGGAATATGGGACACTTTTCTCTATGAAAGTATATAGAGGTCACATGGAGGCAGACAACATCTAGGCTAAACCAACCCCCCTTCCCTTAGGTTGCACTCTGAGTGCTTTGTTCTTTGTTCATTGTTCAAACCAACCTTGACTTTTAATTCATCCCAGGCTGCAAAATTTTGTAGAAGGAATAAAAATCCTACTTTTTGTCAGTCCTGTTGCATTAAAATACCGAAGCCCATAGATTTGTGGGTGAGGCCACTGGATTCATCCATGATTTTGTGAAAGACTAATTGTAGCTATAATCAATACACACGGAAAAAGAAAAAAAATTGTGACTCGTAAAGAAATGGGGCCATACTTACAAGTCACATTACCAAATGGGCACGTGTATGGATGATTGTAACCACCCCGTTTATAGACTTCTTACGTGCTCTCATTTATGTTTTCGTTGAGATTTCAAATTTCACATGATGAACTATCATCGAATCCCCAATATATGATCCAAGCGGTCCAGTGGGGCATTCTACCAGGGTGGGTGCTTTTATCTTCACAGCGTGTGGACAGGGCTGCAAATTGGAAGTACACATTGTCCTCATCGACGAGTTCTTCCATTATTTCATGTTCCTCTGGCGTAATGTATAATGAAATTTGTTCGTTCCTCTCTGACACATTAGACCTTACATGGGGTTCAAACTTTTTCATTTTATAGCAAAATTTTGTGCGCTTTCTAATTTTGTATGTTGTGTACAAATGTCTGCCTTTAATAAATGAGAAGCCTTACGACTCGACTCTAATATAATTACTTTATTATGATTGGTTCTTTTGGGTATTTATAATTATTGTTTCTATGATAGTTAAATAATTCAATATTGGTTCACAATCAATAACATCTTCATCATCTAAAGTAACGGAGCGTGCATGCTTAATAGGGAAAGAGTCGATTCTCAAAATAGAAAAAGTTTTGAGAATTGGCTCCAAGTGAAAGTTCGTGGTTATCATGTTTATCGGGAAAATTGATTTTCTAGCAAAAGTTTTGAAGTTGGATGATTAGTCCGACCACATGGAAAAAGCATAGCTTTTCAATGAATTTCTGTTCAACTGGTGGGCCATTTTCTTGAGTGGGAACAGTCTAAAAGATCAAACAAATTAATGAGTGATCAACATTATGCCTAATACTTAATGACATCTCTTTGACTCTTTTGAAGGTGATTAATATATAGTTGGTTAGTATCTCACTTTAATGCATGCCAATTCATTTCTGTCAATGAAGGATGCAATTATTGGAGGCTTGTAGGAGTAAATCAATAGTGACCGACCACTCTATGATACTCTCCTTCAGAGATTGGTGTTGCATGTACCCAATACACAACTGCCCTTTCCCATCCCATAAGAAACCAAAAACCAAAACCCCTTAGACCCTAGGATATAACATTACAAAAAAATGATGATAATTTTGTTCCAATTTTGAGGAGTCCCCTAGGGTTGTAGTCACTCAGTGCTCTGCTACTCCGGTCTACTATAGCTAAAATCAAGAACAAATAGTTAAGTCAACTTGACTGACAGCTACAGAAGAGGCGAAAGCAACCTTATGGAAGTAGTCCCATACCAACGACAAAAATTAAAATGTGGAAAATCTAAGTGTATCATGTTTCTTTTAATAATTGATGCTATTCATTTTTATATTGATGCGAGGACAAGGTCAGGATCACGTCAGAGAAAATGGAGGAGAGGTTGAGAAGATGGGAGAGACTTAGAAAAGGGAAGCTGGGGTGAAACCTTTCTCCCAAACATCAAACATCACAGTATGCAAATGGATAATATTAATTTTTTTTTAACATAGTGGTAGTGTCATTGAGATTATGGCTACGTACTAACTGTAAAATCTATGTACCTGTGATGTTCGAATTGTACACAGAGAGAAAGGGAACTTGCCTGAAAGTTTGGCTAAAAATCGGATCAACATTTTGATTCCCTTTTTATTAAGGGGGATGGTTAGCTAGCTCACAGTACCATAAGGGTTCGCCATGAAAATTTGACAATGGGGACAAGTTAGGATAAGAGAATTCTCAAATTTCAAACCATGAGCGTGAAAAAAGTTCACCAAAATAAACAAAACATGTAAGGCCATACCTTCTTACTTTCTCTGTTGACAAAATGTCAGTGGAGTTGCAATCAAGACCCAAATCACTGCAAGACCACATAGCTGCAACCCTCATTGTCATGTTGCCAAAATTTCTTGTGTGTCACACTCATGTGTCCATGACCCCATAGCTGCCTTGACTTCCAAACAACACTGTCTAATATGAGAGGAAAAACATAGGTTAATTGCAGGAAATTGGCGGTAGGAAATCGTAACAATGATTAGCGTTATGGAAAAATGTTATTGGATTAGTTAACTACTCACTTTTCTTACAAATTCTTATGCAAACTCAGCCAAGATTGAAGGGTTATTATTAACAAACACTGATTGGCCGTTGAACCACCCAAGGCAAGTTGGTCAATAAAGTATGGTTGTGATGTTGATACTATAGCAAAACCTTCGTTCATGGAATCAAGAGAAACAAACAAACAAGCCAGAAGCCAGAGCCGGAGCCGGTGAGAGGGAGGTCAAGTGAGCCAAGACACCATTCAACCATGTTAACCGAAAGTAACTGTCTATCAACCAAAAGAAACACTAAAGAAAAACTACCCTAAAGTAATATTACAATCTATGAATGACACAAGATGACAGAGGGAACTAGAGAGAATCCAATTCATTAACCCTTCATCAGTTGAGTTTTAAATCCTAGAAAAGGCCAAACCCGAGACACCGCTGACCACATTGTCTCATTTTTCACTACCCCGTGTCCCTTAGAACATGGAGGAAATTATGGCAGCTTTCCCTACTATAAATTCTCTTCTTCAATCCCCAACCATAAAACCTCTCAAACAACAACACCCAGCACTTCCTCTCTTCTTATGGCAAGACAACACCATCACACCATACCCAGGAGCCACAGCAGGGAAAGTTTTCTAGTTTCTCATCATGACTGCAATCAATTCCAAGTATAAAATCAGCTATAATTCGCGGATTACTTCGTCCATTCATAGATCTGTCATAGTCAGGAAAGAGTGAATGGAGATTGAATTGGTTAAGTGTGAGTGCTGTGGCCTGAAAGAAGATTGCACCCAGGAGTATATCAGCGAGGTGAAGGCGAAATTCGACGGGAAATGGCTATGTGGGTTGTGCTCAGAAGCTGTTAGAGATGAAGTTAACAGGGGGAAGAAGCCATATTGTTTGGAAGACGCTGTGATAGCTCACATGTCTTTCTGTCGCAAATTCAAATCCAACCCTGCTGTTCGGGTGGCTGATGGGATGAGGCAGATGCTCAGGAGAAGGTCTGGTGACATGTCTTCATCTCCATCTGCTTCTAAGAAGTACACGAGATCAGCTAGCACATCACAAGTAGGAGACAACTCATCTTTCCCCCTTTACTAGTTAGAGATCAACAGAAAGGAGGATTTTCCTTGGATCCAACCAGCAATAATATCAACAGTCTTTGATTGTTGCCTTTGTACAGAGGATGATGTTATTTCAATGCAGACTTCTCCTTAATTCTCTCGCAATTTCTCTCATCATATGATTGTGTTAATTTTTCTCTTCTTTTCCTCTCTATGAAAAAAATATCTTCAAAGAAGGATAAACTTTCTCCCTTTCTCCAAAGTTGAGCTTCTTAATTAATTTCTATCTTGATTCTAGTTAGTTTTCTTCTCTTTTCTCGCCTAATCTTTAGGATCAAATACTATTCTTGGGTCAATGATTTCCAACTGTCTCAGAGGAAAACAACTGAAACATTTGTGTTTTGAAAAGTGAGGAGAGAAAAAAGTGCATTGCTAAGAAATGGGTTCCTTATTCTTTTTGGCTCACTTGCTCTCCAAAGCCCCAGAAAATCAAGAAAGATCTCAACTTTTGTATATTAAAACCAAACAGTAAAGGGTCAGCTTCCTACTTTGCTAGAAAGAACTGGTCCGCATTATGCCATAGGCTTCAATTATTTACCCTAAAATATTGTTTTTCCCACTATTATGAGTGGTTGGGAAAGGGAAGTCTTTGTTATTATACACTTTCTGCCTCGAAATCTATGGTTTTGTAGTAGTGCTCAAGTACTTCAAGTCCAATCCATTTGATCTTTTGCTTGATCTCATCTGATTCCTCTCCGGATTCACCCACCAGAGGCCCTCTAATCATAATTAATTCCACAAGATGGAAAGAAATTGAGAAGAAGAAATCATTATTATTTGAAATGAAATTATTATTATTATTTCCCATGTGGGGATCAAAATTTGGCATGTTTTCCTAATCAATAGTGTCAAGAGAAAACGAAATGTTCAAGTATCATGGTCAAACATTATCTCATGCTGATGATCCATTTTGCAGCTCAACCATTCCTCATGACTTATCACTTATCAGTACATGGTTTTTGGTGGTGCCATCCGTCCAGCCCACCTAAACCTTCAGTGCCAATGTCTTGCAGCATCTGGAATCGGATTCCAAATGTTGGGTGAGGCGTGCAATGGAGGGAATTCAGTTTCCACGGAGATTGTTCTTCTCCTAGTCCCAATCAGAATTCAGGGGATGCCTGCCCAGTGAGGGCATTGGAACATATCTTATCTGTCTCCATCCTCTCTCAGATTCCATGCAACAATCTATGCATGATTTACGGTGCCTCGACACATCTTGAAGTAGGAATAGAAACAAAAGTGAGATAGAAATGAATGTCAATCACAATCCATACAAAAAAGATGAATCAAAATCTTAATTACTGTATGATTTGATTTCTATACTAATGATTTTTTATTCTTATTCGCGTTCTAATTAATTTTTCATTCCCATGTTCTAATCCAACGTTCATAACATAATTATGTATCGCGGACTATATCGGAAAGAGATACCACCTATTTTTGGAAATAAGTTGTAAAAGGCTTTTTGGAGAGTGGAAAGAGAGGCACTTGGCAAACTTTAACCCTAACATGTCTTCCCTACACAAGTTGTTTGAGATGGTATTCTTAATTTCATACCAAAATCATACAAAAGAAACTTGCATTTGAGAGGCTGACAACACTTGTTTCCCTTAAAAACAAGTTGGTTTATATTTGTTATGCATACACATAAATGTCCTAAATCTATAGAAATCTATAAATTGTTCCAATAAATTTATGAAAGGGACAATGAGAACAAACAATTTGGAAAATGGTCCCTTCAAGTTATTGATGCCTTTTGCCCCCAATTAGTGACCTAATATCCCGTATGAAGCCTTATGGAACAAAATTTAATGTTAGAACTCAAATATGAAGAATAATTTTTTTGACTTATTCTCCTATAAAGGTGTTATACGTTCATGTATGATATAAATTGTCTCATTGAAAATTTTGTCAGTAAAACCCAAAACGACAAAACCTAAAAGCAGAAGAAAAAAAAAAACTGTAGTATATCTATGTCAATATTCTCCTTCTCGTATAAATATGATTATACTTTCTCCAATACTTCAATTAGTAGATTTCTTAATTTTTGCATTACAATGTTATATCTTAACATTTTTAATATAGTTGATGATAATGCTTTTGTGAATAGACTTGCTAGATTATCAAATAATAAGATTGGTTGAACATCAATTTCATCATTTTCTTAGAGCTTGTGAGTACCAAATAATTTGAGGAAAATATGATTAGTTCTATCATCTTTTATAAATCCTCTTTTAATTTGTGCAATACAAGGAACATTTTTTTCATATAATTTGATAGCATTATCCTTGATAAAGGATAGTCCATGTGATTTCCAAATATATTGGATCATTAAGCTTAGCTATACATGTTTACAATTTGTTTTATGAATTAAGAATATCTTTGAATGATTTGAAGAGGTGACTAGTCTTATTTCACCGCTCGATCTATATGATATTATTGCACTACCATAGATAAATGCATATTTTGTTTGAAATTGAGATTTGTTGAGTTCTAAAACATAGCCAACATCCGCATATCCAAACAACTTAGATTTTATTCTTTTCAAATAAAATAAACATATGTCAGTAGTTCCATAAAGATATCGTAATACATGTTTGACTTGATTTCAATATCTTCAAGTTGATGCAGAACTACATCTTGCAAGCTAATTGACAAACAATGTTATACTTAATCATTTAGAATTTGTAAAATATATCAATGCACCAATAGTATTAAGATAAAGGTACTTGTGAACCAAGTAGTTCTTAGTAATCTTCTTTAAAACAAAAAAAATATCATTTTTCACTTCAAGCGAACGAACTACATTGGAGAACTTAAGGAATGGTTACTAAGAGACTAACGTCTCATTTAAAAAAATGTTCGAGTTACAAGGTAAAACATAATTTTTTTTTTCTAAGATCTTTCATTTCAAATTTTTTCATTAGATAATTAATCATTCTTATGAACTCTTTAAGACTCAATAAGATTGCAATAATTACTAACCTCCACTTTAATCCATACAAGGACATGATTCCTAAAGCATATTATTATCATGACTTATTGAGAATGTGATGAAATTTTCAATCAGTGCTTAGATCATGTTGATCTTTTAAAGAGTTATTTGCTGAATACATTTCAAATCTTTCAAGGATTTGGTTACTTCATGCATTTTGAACTTTTTACGAATTTTAACATATCATTGATTCGTATATATATTATAGAATATATATTGAGTCCTTCAAAATCTAATTATTACAAGGATGATACTAAATCTTTGCGGAAACACATAAATGTCCTAAATCTATAAAAACCTACAAATAGGTGCAATGAATTTATGAAAGTGACACTGAGAACAAACAATTGGAAAAATGGTCCCTTCAATTTATTGAGGCATTTTGCCCCATACCAATGACCTAATACTACATATGACGCCTTGAGGATACATATGGATGATAGTTGTGGGCTTTTTTCATAAAGTTTTTAAAACAAATTATTAAAAAATGATTTTTGAAAATAAATCTTAAAAATACTTTCAATTGCTTTTAGGAGCAAAATTTTATCTTCAAACCCAAATATAGAAACTAATTTTTTTTTATTCGTAAAGGTATTGCACATTTATGTACAATGTAAAATTTTCTAAAGCATTTTTCTATTTTCAATTATTACTCAAAATGCTATAAAAAAAATTGGAAATACGTTAAATATATTTTAAAAATAAATTATTTTCAAAATAAGTTTTTTAAAAACCATTTTCTTTCCAAATTTTATCAAATATATGTTCTAGGTTCCAAAATGGTTTTGTGTTTTGCCCGTCTAGTGACCTAGGGAACAACTATATTATAGGAAGGTAATAATAAAAAGAAGGTGCAGGGGTATTTTTGTCATCCAAAAAAACCTAACCTTGATAACCTGTGAAAAATGAGTCAAAAGACTCAAAAGTATTTCCGATGTGACCGTTGGAAATTCAAATTTCAAAAACCATGTCTCCCCCATTTAACACAAGATGCCGAAAGAGAAAAAAAAAGACCATGCCCAGATGAGGCTCTGCACAACCCCAACCATGAAAACAGTCCTCCCAACATCATCCACTGCAAAATCGAGCACTACCACCACCACTACTATGGCGGAGGAACGGTCCGAAACCCGAGACAGCTGCTACTTCCCCGGATGCCGAAAGGATGCCAACTGTAACTGTGAAATGTGTCTGGACAGCATCAGTGCCACCCTTGACCTCTTGCCTGCCAGCATTCAAAGAAGCACCCTCACCAAGCTTTCCGCTCCCAAAACGGTGGAAAGAACCCCGGTTTCCTTCAATTCTTCCGTTATGTCGACCCCGGAATCGGGTACCAGTAAGACTTCCTTGTCTCCGGCTGTTAGGTCCACTGCAAGAGTGAGTTTGGAGCAGAAGATGAAGAAGAGGAAGAGAGTGTGGAGATTTGGGCTTTATTTCTGGCGACTGGTCGTGGGTGTTGGCTTGATTTTTGCAGCGGAATTCGGATTTTCTTGGGGGGTTTCTAGGGTTTTAAGGCCTGAATTGTCATGGGATATAGTGAGGAGTGTTGGTGAGAGATCTTGGGTTGTGAAAGATTTGAATGAGAAGGTGGGATTTCTGCAGAATCAGTTGCAGGGTTTTGTCGGCGGCGAGGTTTCAAACTGCAGCTATATTGATTCTACGTGGGAAGTGAGCCAGGTATACTATTTTGATTTTTATCTTCCTTGGAAACCCTACACAATAAAATTTTGTTTGGCTGATTAAAATATTGAAATTTATTTGCTGGAAAAAACAATTAAAACATGGATTAATGCCTAGTGCATCTTCAGGATGGTTTGCTATTGAATTCTCGATGTACATTGTACAAATCTGTGACGGAGGAGGTTACCATCTGGGGATGGCCCTTGCAGACTGCGGGATTGCTCGCCACCGGACTTTCCTCTCGATCATTCACCATTTTATCCGGCAGAGTTACAGAGGTAACCCACTACCCCAATTCCCTTAAAAATCAACCCCATTAGATGATTTATGGGTTCTTCACTATCGGGGAATGAATATTGGTTCTATGCAGAGAAGAAACGCTCTTTAGTTAATTTGAATTTATTGGGTGCTTTTTCTTTTCTTTTGTGGGTATAACAGTGGCCAGATGGGAGGATCAGAAATTTGCTTCGAAAGGCAAACAGTTCTTGGACACACAAAAAATGGAGTGCTTCTGTGGTGCAATTAGATCCAAATACACTTGTTCTTGAGTATCGTCGGAGCTCTATATTGGAAAGCTCAAGATTGTTTTCAGCAGCACTTGAGTTCTTGAGATTCTGGATGTGTAGAATGGTTGAAAGGATGAAGCAGGAGTTCTGGGTGTTGTCTGTTTTTGAAATCAAGTACAGTGATTTTACAGCAAAAGAGAGTGACAGAATCCCAACATAATCAAACTTACGGATATTAGATGGGTTTTGTCCTTTCTCAGCCAATTTTCACTTCTCATTCCTTGTGAGAACTTCTGAATTTTTTCCTCTCTCTTCTTTTTGACAATGTAAGAAGCTTTTGATTTAAATTACTGCACTGCTTTTTTAATGATTCAAGGTTTAAGAAAATCAAACTTGTTCCAGGTTCTGATGTTTCAGCATCAACTTATATAAGCTGATAAATTCATGCACTGTAACATTGGCTCTCCTTACTGGTTAGTTTTGCTGGCCTGAACCTCACTCCAGTCTTAAATCTGCTTAAACCACAATACCAATGACTTGCATGTTTCAATTTGATCCCAACCCTTCAAACAGAGGGAATAAAAGGTCTACCTCGAGAAGCTTTTCTGCTTGTGAGTATCACGTTTGTTGTTTCCCACAAGCCTATATGCTACTTTATAGTTAAGGAGCCAGTTTCCAATTTATTTGTCTTCCTCTGTGTGCCTGACCAAAACTAATTGATAAAAAGACTAGGATGCCGGGAAATGACACAGAGAATTGAGATTCGGTACCTTGTGGTTGTGGATCAGCATGAACGGCAATCTTGAAGAAACGAAACACATAACAGGGAGCAACACTCACAGGGGTCAGCATGTAATGTGGCTTTCTACAAGACCAACTGGACTTGTGGAACATGCAACCTAGAGAGCAGAAACAGATTAAAATAAACAGTGTTTTAAACTTCTTTGAGCTTGGAAAAAACATGCTAGCCTTAAAAGCTCAAGAAGCAGGTAAAGGGAATTGCAACACACTCATGGTAGCATGTATCAAAGAGGCTTACTTGAAGATAAAGGATGAAATGAAAGCTAAGACTATATTTGATTCTAGGAAAGTATTATAGAAAGAAAAAGCTTTTTTGAGTGGCTAGGCTCTAGTTAAAGGTAGGGGTTTCTTCCCGCTTCCTTGGTTTAGTGTCGGTGGGCTGTTTTTGTATACTCCCTATATACTTAGAGGGCACTAGTTTGGTGTCTCCTCTTTCATTTTAATATACTTCTCTTTACTTATCAAAAAAAAAAAAAAAGTATTATAGAAAGAAAAAAATTACTAAAAAAAATGTTTTTCTTACGTTTGGTTTTATTATGAAAAATGTGAAAAAAAAATCAAATATAACTAAACTTAATTAAAAAATTTATACATTTTAAAATTAGTTAATTATTATATATGGATGGAAGTAAGTGAAATAAATTTGAAAAAACATATAAAAATAATTTATTAACTTTGAATCCATTTTTTTTTATTTTCCTTCACTTTTTATTTTTTTTCTATTTTCATTCCCTCAAATTTTTCGGGGACCAAACATAAAGCATTTATAAATTATACAAGCAGCAAATTTAGGCAATCATGTGGAAGACAGGGAAATACGGGAAAATCTAACAACATGAACAAAGCAGTAGAAAGAAAAATGACCAAGTAGAAAAAAATGGTGTTGAAAGGCATCTTAAATCGCGTAGGAAAGTGAAGAAAGACAAGGTTGAGCACCTAAAGGAAACAGATAGCTGATGGAATGGAGATGGCAAAAGAAACTTGGTATGCCAGGGAAAACCAAAAGCCATCATCCCCATTCTGGATGGTTAAAGATTCTATTACCTGCACTTTTTCTCTTAGCAAAGAAACCACCAAAATTAAATAATCATTGAAGAAAAATAATTTGATGCGCAGATGCATTGACACACCAAATAATAGCACATCAATCTATCAATGATAAGCAAGCTACCTAAGCACTAATTTAGGTAGTGCCATTTTCTGTATCAATATGGAGAACTGGATCAAATTTTCAAGCTTGAATTTCTTCTAATGCACACAAATTTTGTTTAACTAAAAAGAGCTCGTGCTTCTCACTATTATTAGTCATTAGAGGGTTATTATTTAATGGAAATACATATATAGTTACCAATAATCTTTACAAGAACATACACCATCTTTGTAATGGTGAAACCTAGTCCTATCTCTGACAACAATCTCTCTTTCATACACCTTTGATGCCAACTTAATAAAGGTATGGCAGTCCTCACAGACCCTAAGATTCTTAATTATACGTATGCAAGACCCTGTTCCATCCCTCATAAGCCCATAACAAAGTGCCAACTTCTCACTGTGCCATAGAACCACTTCCTTTTTTTCTTCTTCTTCTAAATCAACCAAAATGCTACAGGTATTTGGAGAATAACCAACCAGCTTCAACTTGCTAACCACCTCATATAGCTTTTCATATATCTCATCTGCATGTTTATGACTCCTATCTGCCACCAAAAACTCATGTATCTCATTGTTCAGTTCAAATCTACTGCATCCTCTTTCCTTAGAAATCCCTTTATGTTTCATCAATTTCCTCACTTGTCCAACATCCTCCCATCTCCTTGCTTTGGCATAGATGTTTGACAAGAACACATGAGCCCCATCATGATCTGGATCTAGCTCAAGAAGCCTTTTTGCTGCAAATTCTCCTAATTCAATCTCACCATGGACTCGGCAAGCAGCCATCAAAGATCCCCAGATGATAACATTTGGTGCCAAAGGCATAGCCTCTACAAGCTCAAGGGCTTCTCTAAGGAGATTAGCACGGCCAAAGAGATCTACCATGCAACCATAGTGCACATGTTTTGGGGTGATGTTGTGCTCATTAATCATTGAGTAAAAGATCTTGCGACCCTCCTCAACCAATCCTGCATGGCTACAAGCATAAAGTACACCAACAAATGTAATCCCATTGGGTTCAATATTTTCATCTTCCATTTGATGGAAGAACCTCAATGCACTACCGGCATCCCCATGCATGGCAAAGGCACTGATCATGCAGGTCCAGGATATCACATTTTTTCTGGGCATCTTATCAAAAATTCTTCTTGCTCTCTCCAAACTCCCACATTTGGCATACATTTCAATAAGGGCATTGTTAATAGGCAAAGCTCCCCCAAAACCATTCTTATCAACAAATAAATGGATCCATTTGGCTTGATCCAATGCACCAAGATGAGCACAAGCTGTGATAACACTCAACATGGTAACTTGATCAGGTTTTATTCCCAAAGATTGCATTTCATTGAACAAATTAAGAGCTTCTTGAGGACTATCACTCTCAGCATAACCAGATATCATAGCACTCCAACAGACCAAGTCCTTTTTAACCATTTGATTGAAAACTGAGCGAGCATTTTCAATCTGTCCAAGTTTTGAATACCCAGTAACCATAGCAGTTGAAGCAACAAGGTTTTTTGGTGTCATCTTCTCAAATAAATTCAGAGCCAAATCCATGGAGCCACAACTTGCATACATGGTGACAAGAGCACTCTGCAAATGAGGATCAACCACAATATTATTCTCCATAATGAAATCATGGATCATTTTCCCATAACTTAAATTTCCAGCACGGCCACAAGCAGAAAGAACTGTAGAAAGCATCATCTCATCAGGCTCCACATTATAGTTCTTCATCTCTTCAAATAGCAGCAAAGCATCATTGAAAAGGCCACTCTGACAATATCTGTTTGTAAACAATATACTATCAATAAAGAGCATTCAATTCAATGGAGAACAAAAGTCAAAAAGCAGACATAAAATCCTTATATCTTCCATGTTCCAGGTCATGAAACTCGAGTTAAGCAAGTCTTCAACATGATATTGACCCTTTTTTCTTTTCCTTTTGTAAGGCACTAAACAACAGAAAATGTCAAATTCAGATTTCCTTAGTTTTCTCAGCAATCAAACAGATTTATGTACTTCACATACAAATGGAAAAAAAAAAAAAGGTAAAAGGAATTCAATTAATATAATTGAGAAGATAAACCATCAATTACCATACCCGTCAATCATAATGCTCCATGTGACAACATCCCGGTGGAACATTTTATCAAACATCAACCTCGCCTCTGCAATCCGCCCACAAGCCGCGTACATTCGTACCAAACCAGTTTGAACAAAGGGGTCCGAGTCAAACCCCAACTTAGCAGCCAATCCATGAATCTCCAGCCCTTCAACCAGAGACTTCACTCTCGACAATGCTTTCAAGAGGGGCGGAAAGCTGAACCTGTCCACGGCCAATCCTTGCGTCCTCATTCTCTCGTACACCAAAAGAGTTTTCTCCGGCTCCTCACTCCTCGACAGCTCGCGCAGGAAGCGGTTGCAGAGGTGAGTTTCGGGCTTGGGAATGAGGTTGAAGACAGAGAGAGCGTAGTCGAGGCTGGAGGAGAGAGCGCAGGAGGAGATGACGAGTTTGACGAGGAGTGAGGTGGAGCGGTCAAGTTTGGATCGAAGGATTTGGGCGTGGACTTGTTTAAGGTGGGTAAGAGAGGTAGCGGAGGAGAGAGCTGAGAAGAGGGTGTGGTGGCTGTGGAGGGTGGTGGGTGTGGCGGGGTTTGGGTTAGGAGGGAGTGCTAAGGCAGTCTGCGACATGGTTGTTGTGGGGGGCGGGGTGGCGTGGCGCTGGAAGGGTTTAGGGGTCGGAAACTTGGAAGAAATGGAGGGAAATACCGTTAAAAAACTGATTGAGTCGTTTCCACAAGCATATGGAGGGCTGAAACTGAAAGCCACCTTTTCTTCCCAACAAAAACACCCTTTTCACGTCTAACATTTGAACAATTTTTATATCAAAAAACAGCCACAAATTTATGGAAAGTTCTCCAAAAATTTGAAAATTATTTGTAGTTTAGGTTTGGTTGTTTAGCCGCCTTTTTATTATTATTTTCAAAGTATTTTTATTTTTGTTTTTAAGAAAAAAAAAAAATAAAATAAAAAATAAAGACCTTTTTCCAAACCAAAACAACTAATTTTGTACAGAAACAGAGGAAATTACTTTTCTAATTAAAAAAAAAAATTCAAAATAGTTTTTGCTTTTTCTCTCTAATCAAATTCGGATTGCAATCCATTAGTAGCAAAGGGCCCACGTGACACCATGAGGCCCATGAGCCCATGAGCCCATGAAGAAGAATTACCCCGCTGCATTTTGATTGTCGGTCCGCACTGCAAGCCCTTTCCAGCAGCAATGGATGCTTTGGTGGAACTCGAACAAACTCTCAGGACCAAACAGGTGATTCTCTCTCTCACTCTCTCTCCATTCTACATATCTATAATATAATCCGCAACTTAATCCGTTTGAGTGCCGAGAAACTCGTGGAAATTAAATTTGAGAAATCTTACATTTTCTGGTGTTTAGGTCTTAGGAAAACGAGCAACATTCTTAACTTATCTCAAATAATTTTACAAAACTTAGATGATTCCAGGGTTTCAGAGTGCGCATTTTCTTGATAAACTCTTAGATTCCTGAAATTACATTGCTGCCACCTCATTATCTTGTGAAATGAGTATTTTCTGTAATACATGTGGCAGGGTGGATTGACGCCTCCGGAAGTTTCTATTCTTCTATCATGCCGGTCAAAGGCTGTCAACAGTTTTACCACCGGGGCTTGTGTTGCGTCTGCTTTCGTATGGGCGAGTAGGTGATGCCAAATAGTTGTGCGAATTTAGACATCTTACATGTGCTATATCACTAGGACTGCAATAGTTGATGTTATGTTCATTTTTACTGAAATTTTAATGGTATGACATACTTTGATTTCATTTGCTGCCTGACATAATTCAAGGACGTATCCTTGAATAACTTTCTGTGTTCAATTAGTTCACCTTCTACTGGGTCCTTCAATCTTATTAACAATTGAAGAGGGAGGTATCCTTGCAATGTAATAGCCATGCTGTGTGGGGACACTTAATGGAAATCATTTTTGCAATGATATATGAACCCTAAAATAGCATTACATTCACATCATCTTGAGATGGCATGGATTCATCTGTGTTTTCTATGGAGGTTTTGAGAACCAATGACTGTCTGCAAAATGATTTCTGTACCAACTGCTTGAGAATTAATTAACTTGAGCAGGTGGCTTAGCAGGTTTCTTTAACCAACAGTCGCACTTCATAGCAATTGAATTCATTGACTTGAGCAAGCAACTTAAAATGATATTTGTACAATTAGTATGCAATTATTGCTCCCCATGGTGGTTAATTTTCCAGTAAAAATTTACCATAGATGATATGATACAATGATACGATATATTTTTTATGGAAATCGATACATAGTGTATCTTATGATACATAGATGCTACTTGATACGAAAGAGCTATATTCTTTATATATATATAACACATATAAATAAATAGGCCTAGTTGGAATTTGAAACTAAGATTCAAATGGAAAATTTTTTTAAATTTTATTTTTGTGGATTTTGTGATGGACTTATACATTAAACTCATTTTTTTAAATTGAAAATTTCTAAAGTCTAGTATTCAATGTTCATATTTTATTAAATTGAAATTTTCAATATTTAATGTTTTTATATAGTATGATATAATTTAACTCTTAAATCCTACTATCTTTCATAAAATAGGTTATATTTAATTCTATACTCCATGCTTCTAATATATATGTACATGCATGCATATTTTTTCTACTTATTTTTAACTATATTAAAAAAAACCTTACAATACACAATATGGAAAAATAGAAAAACGATACACTGAATGTTTTATGAGTTAACAACTATTATAATTACTCTTTTTCATGTTGTTTTCTGATTATCTCCATTCCTTTCCGGTTGCAAAACAAGGGCTTTGTCATGTACTTTTGAGTTTCTTATCTATTTTGTTAATTTCAATTCCTTTTTTGGTAGCAACGAGAAGGCTGGATAAGATGTTTCGGTTCAACCTTTCAGCAGGTAAGATATATCATCTTGCCCTTCTCTCCCTCATCTCCTCGCCAATGCATCTGATTTTCCATGGTTGCATTCACGACCATTGGCAGTTCCCTCATTTTTATATTAGAGATAGTGTTCTTCATTGTCATTTATGCATACATTCCATGTTATTTATACATGCACATTTCATCTCTACCTTTCCACAGGATCTGCTGTTTCATTTGGATTGTGGAGATTTAGTAGGTCCCTTGATTCATGCCTTGCTCATATTATGGCACTAGACGGAAGTCGGATGCAAAAGGAGTTAGCAACCATGTATGTAGCCTACTACATTTGCTAATTTGTGGTGTACTTTTCCAACTTCTATATGCTGGAAAAAATTGGGGTTTTCTGGTATTCATGTATCAAAGTCAAAAAGCCACTTGGCTCATCACAAGGACTTGAGCTGATACTGACACTTCTAAGTTCATTAATAAGCCTGAGCTAACTCAGTCTTGTTAATTATTACAGGTCTCAATTTGTTGGCATTGCATTTAGAACTAAAAGCTACAGATTTTTTTTTGCGTTTAGTTAGTTTTTTAATTTTTTGAGAACTTGATACTAATGGTGTAAAGATCCAGATTATATGTCTTCCTGTCCTATGTAAAAGATTAGATGTAAGTAATTGTTAGGTTAAATAAAAGTGAACATCCACTAGACTGAATTTGCTTCAAGCTGAACCTGGGCTGACCTATAGCTTAGTGGGCGAAATGTTGTCGAATTTCCAGATGACCTAAGATGATAGACCTAGCTTACAGTCCAGGCAATGGCATTGGGAAAGTCAACCAAACTTTTGACTCATTAACTTCTTTTAGATTTTCAAATTCTCCATTATTTTCAAATATTTAGCATTTTCTTATAGGTAACATTTTTCCCCCATAGTAATCTAACTTGGAACATCCCACATCCCCATCCCAACCCTTTGCAATTGAGCCAATTATCTAGATAGTAACACTACTTATATGCCTTTGAGTTATTAAAAATAGTACTTTAAAGAGATACAATACACTAGAATCTTAATAAAATTCTAGATTACAATGATGTTTTGAGGTAATAATATTTGAATTTGTATGAATCTCAATATTATAGAGTAAGAATTTTTTTGTGAAAAGCAAAAGTATTTGTACTCCTTGTCCAATAGGAGTTGGGTTTGATGATTTCATGATTATTTGTAGGTTGCCAATGAAGGACTCATGAGATTAAGATGGGTCTTTAAAGACTTCCTAGTATTTGTCAAGAGGTAGCCAACATTATAGAGGTGCCCAATCTGATGTGTTTCTTTGGAGACGAAAGAAAAGCTGATATGATTTTTGGGAGGAGAATTGGGTTTTGGCATGATGTGTAAAGCAATGATTCTTAGCCTCCTTTCTTGAGCTGTTTAACATAGTTGACTCCAATGAGGCTTGGGTTGCAGATATATTAGGAGTTGAGGGGGATTAGAGCACTGATGAGAAGCAAGGGGGATAGGATGATTTGCGAGCATTCCAAGGATGGAGTGTTTTCTGTTAAATCTTTTTTCTAGTCTCTTGGTTCAGCTAGTGGTGAGTTTCCTGCTGAGGTGATTTGGGGTTCATCAGCTCCCTCAAAAGTGGACTTCTTTTGAGGGGACCAACTGATGAGGAGAGGGTGGCCTTTAGTGGATTGGTGCTGTTTGTGCAAGGGTGAGGAAGAGTTGGCCAACCCCATCCTGATTCAATGTAGGCTAGCTCGTGCTTTGTGGCATCTCATACTCTTTTTGTTTAGTCTTTCTTGGGCTTTCCCTCGGTTAAAGAGGTTTGATTAGGGTGGCATGGAAGCTTGATAGGAAAGAGTGCAGGAAAGTTTGGAGAATCTTCCCTTTACTTGCTTTGGACCATATAGAGGGAGTGAAATTATTGAACATTCAAAGACTTAGAGCAGCCAGTTGAGCCTCTAAAAGTCTTTTCTTTCTCTTCTTTTGTGATCTGGCTCATTTGAGAAGTTTGTGGAAGCAGATCTTTGTCTTTGTTGGGTTTCTTTGATTGTTTGAGCCCTTACTAAAGTTTTGGAGTTCATAGTTGTGCCCTTTGGGCACTCTTTTGTATACTTACTGTGTATGTGGGTTGCACCCACTTTTGATTGGTGCTTCTTCTAATAAACTCTCTCTTGCCTAGGAGGAGGGGAAGAGGAGGGGGAGGGGGAGGGGAGGGGGGGTGGTGAGAAAGGCTGATATGAGTTTGGTGGGGAAAGTCAAAATATCATGAAATCTAAGTGTGATTTATGCTTTATTTAGTGGATAAATCAACTATGAGCCATGACTCTTATTTTTTCATTTATGATGTTCTTCTCTTACTTTTTAAGGTTATAGATTCTAAGTATACTGATGTTATGCATAAATGAGTTGTTAATGTCTAATTGAACTTCACCCTGTTGTTATTCAAGTGGTATTGAAGTGATGCCCTTTTATAATCAGGAATTGTTGCTTACAAAGCAAAAAATGTAGTTTCTGTTGATCCTCCCTTGTAGTTTAGTGTATCTAATGGTGGTACATGGTAGAAGTACTGTTATCTTTGCATTCACCACCTTTTAAGATCATATGTACTAATGGGGAAAGGTGGCCCAATTATGTTTAAAATTGAGTAAGAGTGATATTGCATCACCGTTTGCTGATCAGGAAATTTGTTGTTCTGAAAAACACCTTTATTTCCTCTTCTGTTCTGTTGTTGGCATACCTTTGTTAATATTTGATGTGTGGATCTTGAAGTTTGTTTCCTTATGTTGTCATTCTAAGTTTTTCTATTAGTGATTTATATTGGAGAATCATTGTCCTGTGTTCTCTGTTTATATTGGATTTGCGGATCTTGTTTGTTTACACATGTTATTATTCTGAGTCTTCTACTTGTGACTTACATTTCACATGACAGAATAGTGAATAAGTATCAGGATAATCCTTGGAGAATGCAACTTATCTCCAATCATTTCTATTCAGAGAAAGTTTTTGATGATTCAACTTCAGATAAGCCGAAATTAAGATGGCGCCATCGGAATTTCTTTGGTGATAGTGCTTCTCATAACCAAGGAACACATGATGATGATGACCATGTCATTGACTCCCAAAATGACAATCATAGCTACAAGAATGACTTGGAGTCCAAGCAAGTTCATGTAAGTATAGTAAACCAACCTTTTTTCTTGGTAAAAATTGATATAATTACCCTTGATAGAGATTTTTTAGAACTAATGTAGAAAATGCTTAATAAAGAACTTAGTAATAACAAAAGCATCCTTCTGATACCATAGCTGTTGCTTGTATGTTTATCGTGATCATTCTATTCACATGTTTGAGTGTTGATAGCTTGTCCCTTACATATACTGTTAAGTTAATAATGGGCAAGCGCTTATCGAAATGACCTTGAGGTGCTGTGACAGATATCTATTGGATTTATGTAAACCAGATCGACTAGCTAGTTTTGGAATTATCCCGATCCTAAAAAAGTACTCTACCATATGAAAGATGAGGTATATCCATTTTGTGATGAGTAAGACAAACTAAATCAATTTTAAATGACCAATCGCATTGAGAAACAAAAATGCTCATTTCATCTACTGATTTTTATGCCTTAGTACAACTGTTAGGCTGGCAACTGTAATTGGTTTTTTGGCTCCCCTTCTATATATTTCCATTTCCATGTGCATTCATAACACATCCTTAATTACAATCAATCTGTTCTTTTGTTTTTTTGGTGAAGCTCCTTCCCACTTCCTCTAACTCAAAATTCTTCCTTGACCATACTTTGAACTTGACTAATACAGGAAGCTAATCGGTCTGTTAGTTGTTAAGTGGAGGTAATTATGTATGCAAAAACAAGAAACTTGTGGTTGTATGAGGTGCAATTACATGGTTCTAGTTATGCTTGATTTATTTTAGAAACTATGTCTGTGAGACAATATATGTAATTATATCTATTTTCTTATAATAATGGAGCTGTGCTGCACCATAAAATTTCTTGGTTTGGCCATATTTACTAATCATTGATACCCATCCAAGTCTAGATACATGAATTTCTAGAAGAAACATGAAATCAACCTGTTGTTGAACTTCAAAATTTTTCAAGGAGGCAACTTAGTGAAAAAGGGGAGTAGAGCAGCCCACTGTTAAGCTTCAATGGTTTCCTAGGGGAACCTTATTGTCAGTGGAGATCACTGCACCTTAAAAGATAATGGGGGTTAAAACTAAAATGTTCCCACCAGAGCTCTCTGTGTAGAGTTGGCTCATGTAGGATATGGCAGTAGGCAAACTGCACACTGCTACAAACAGTCTGCATGCAGAGTGTTTAATGTAGAACCATCAGGGGCTGCAGGAGTGAATGGTGCTAGAAGTAGCAGCACTCCTGAATCTACAGAGAAATTTCCTTCCTCTCAGGTAAGATGACCCATTGTCTTGCCACATAGATTGTTAAGTGGTCTCATATGCTATCATCATCAGTAGAGACCCATCATTGGCAATGATTGGGCCGGCTTGTTCATAGCCTACTCCTGGACCTAGCTAGCTGCACCATGCAGAAACATAGAGCAAGAAGAATGCCTTTGCTTATCATTTTTAGGGTCTGGTCTCAGACATGTGATGTCTTACACTTTCTTTGGAACCAAATCCTCGCGGGAAAGGAATTTAAACAGTGGAAAGGAAATAATATGTATTAGATTTCATTTTCTTTCTCTTCTTTGGCACTGAAAAGAATTTTATAGTGAAATTTTATGCACAAGGTTTGCCCTTGTGGCTATAAGGAAATGAGGATAAGATAGGAAAGTCAAAAAGTTTAAAGTGTTAAAATTAATTCCATTCAAATTCTACCATCCTCAGAAGAGATTGAAATGTGTCCTCTCCCAGTTCCTTTTCCTTGTGAATTTGTCCAATTTATTTAAAAATATTTGCCTTTCCCCTTTGATCCCCATTCCAAGTGCAGTGTTGGTAGTCCTCCTTGGGCCAGTCGTAACTAGTAAGTCGTTCCAATACATAGTTAAGCGGAGCAGGAAATGGAAGGCCATCTTTGGACTATGGACATGTACTAAATGATGATAGAGGCTGATTTAGAGAGAGCTGCCTACATTACAGAAAATGGTGTTGACTTTGATTATCAGGCTTATGTAAAAGGGCTTTGTTCTCTATATCAAAGAAAATGCATTGTCATGCCTTACCTTCCTAAACCAAGCCTTCTGTTGTACTTATTTTTATTTTCTTGTGTGTACATCATGTGCTTTATGAATTGTAAATTTTGTTCTTATGTTTAGTTTTACTTCTTTCTCTGAAAAACACATACTGATCTCACTTGCTCTTAAACTAAAAAAAAAAAGGAGCAATCCTGACTTTTAAGCCAAAAGCTTGGAGCTTAATAGGGAATTTGATAATCTAGTTCAATGAGGCATTTGGAGGTCCTGTGAAATGAAGTCATTCCCTTATTTTAGTGGCATTTGAAAGAAGCACATTCAGTTTTTCATACATGTGAACGCAGTTCCCTTTTGTCTGATCCATTGTATTGTTATAGGTGAAACCTGGCATTGATATGATGGCAGACCCTCTTGATTGTTTGCTTGAGGCAGCAGCAGGTGGGGAGATTCACCCTGATTCCATCAGCACCTCCCACAGAATACATACTCGTAGCCATAAAAGATCACACCGTAGGCGTCGAATGCATCATCAGGAAGCTTCTTCAGAACTCTCAGAAAGCCACTAGTTGAGTCATGATATTTTGGAGGAAAGGAAGAAAGAAGGGTGAAACAAAATAATGAATTAGGCTTGTGTGACTTAAAAATCCAAGTCTATAAGAGGACTTCTTAAGAGCTCATAAAATTTCAGGAACTTTTAGTTCCATTTTCAAGCTGCTCGAGCGGGAATTTCTCCTCTTCAGGCACTTGTTAGTTACACGCATTCAATCAAGTTTTTACTATTTGGCTATGTTACTTTGAAAGAACTGTAGCATATTGCCATACAAATTCGAGACTTTTACTGAAAGGCAGGAAAGAATGAATAACTATGGAAATTGACGGTGGTAGCAACTGTGGTGGTGGCAAGGTGGATATTGGTGGAGTGATGATGACAACATGGAGATGATGTGGTGGTGGGAGCGCGCGTTGTATGGGAAGAAAATGAAAAACCCTTTTGTGTTAAACAACTAGGAAACTTAACTAAAGTTTATTATTATCTTTTCAAGAATAACATCGAAGAGAAACTGGGAAGCTGTTGACTCCACTGATCTGAAAACCTCGAAAAGGTGAGAAAATGAAAAACCCTTTTGTGTTAAACAACCTGGAAGCTTACCTAAAGTTTATTATTATCTTTTCAAGAATGACTAAGAAGAGAAACTGGGAAGAGAAAAGGTGAGAAAACTTCGCAGGTGGGTGGGTTATGCATCCAGGTATTGTTGCCTGTTGGCCTGTAATTTCCTTCTGTTTTCAAAGAAGGATCGTTTACATCCTGTTTTTATGATTTGTTAGCGCGTACAAAATTGGCCTTCCCGCCCCCCACACATCAGGTCTTTGTCTCTTCCAAAATGAAACTATTCCTCCGCAGCAAT
Source organism: Vitis vinifera (assembly GCF_030704535.1). Lineage (NCBI taxonomy): Eukaryota > Viridiplantae > Streptophyta > Magnoliopsida > Vitales > Vitaceae > Vitis > Vitis vinifera. The sequence goes on along the minus strand of NC_081809.1, from coordinate 5,540,134 downwards.
GATGGGGTGGGGTTTTTTTTTTTTTTGTTTCCCAGTATTTATTTATTTATTTTATGCCTATACATTTGGGTGGTTTTAGGTTTTATTTTTCTCTGGGGGTTATGTTGAAGCATGAGTATTATCATATATGACGGTAGTTTCCCCCCATTGTGGAGTTGTATACACGTTGTCATCAATTCCCTAGTCTCCAATTTCTACCCGTATAAATTTTCAAAACGAACCATCAAATAAACTTGTATAAAAAATTTCTTAGAAAGCAGGGTAGTCAAAGGTAAAAATGATGCTGAGGACCACACGTCAATGAGCCTAAAACGAAGGGCAAGAGCATTGGGTGATAGATAAGAGACACGAGAGGTCCCCATCATTTCTCGGAAGGGTCTGGGCACCTTCCTATCTTGGCTTTTAGTGTGCTGTTTCAGTCCCCCTTTATTTCCATAACCCTCAATTATAACATGAAAACTACTTTTTTTATTATATTCTTATCACCTAATAATGCCTGAGAGTTACGTGTATAAGCACCAAACGTGCATGGATACTTCGAATTTATCCCTCCACTTGGTTAACTAAAGATATTGGACACGTGGGAATTCAGTGATACTGGGAAACAAACGCAAATATGATTACATCTTACCTACGTTTGGTTGCTAGGAAAACAGAAGAAAATTGGAGAAAATTAGATTTCGGACTTTGTTTTTGTTTGGAAAAGATGTGAACAACTCTGCCTAATTTGGCATCTGAATTGTGGGAGAGATTTTGTTTTGTTGAAGGGTCACTTGGTAACAAAATCAACTACTAACTACTTTTTAGAGCAACAAATCACTTGTAATTAATTTATACAAAGGTGCTACCATTTTATCATGACATCCTTGAGGGAAAATGGAAATTGACCATATCATTTTTGTATAGTCATGCCCCATAAGGCATGAAACTAACAGGGAGGATCCATGAAATATTAAATTCTAAATCTTCTTCAAAGATGCTAATATAAGACAATTTTTATGGCAAAGGAAGATACAAAATACCACCTACCATATTTGATCTTCCATAGATGGCCACTTCTCAAACTCTAAACATTATTATTATTAAATACATTCAAAATTCAATATTTTGTCCATTAGACTTAATTAAAAACTTTTCATAAAATTATAAAAGAAATTATTCTTTTTTATACTTAATTTGATTCGACTTTGAGTAAAATTAATTTTGAATTAACAATCTTAAAGCAAAATTTTTTAAATATCATTAAATAATATTAATTATTACTTTAATTTTTTTATGTTGAGAGATATTCATATCAATATTCGTGATTTTTAATGTTATTTTTTCTTTTCATTTGAGACAAAGTATTGGGTGTTGATGTGTTTCGAATAGGAGGGTGCAAAATGTAAAACACCATCAAATTTAAGAAGTTGAAATGTATTTATGATTATTATTATATATTAAAATGGAGGGGTATTATGGTAATATCAAACAGCACAGGAGCGATAGACACCCAACTGCTTCCTCTTTAATTGTGCAGGGATGGGATTCCCCATTACCCTCTCCAAAGTCCAAACCGAAAAGAGTGGATTTCCATTTCCAGCTTTGTCTCTGCGGTTCCTGATTCTCCACCCTTTCTCAAATTCCTGAAAGCTTTTCTCCCTTTCGCTGTTCTGGAATCAAGTTTTTATCTTTTCTTTTTGTTATCTATATATACGGGTTTTTCTCCATCATCCATCTCTCCGTAATCCTCGATTCTTCATCAACGCCTTATCATATCATCATTCACGGTTGCTGCAACCACTTCTTTGCGAATTTTATTTTGGGAGAATTCTAGTTTGGAGGTAAAAGTAGTGAGAAACTATGAAGGTACACCCAGTGCAAAAGAAGAGAAACATAACATTCAGATATGAAATCAATTCTAATCTCTCAGACCCACTTAGAGATAGGCTAATGGGGAGCACCCAGAAGAAGCTGCGGCGTCTCCCCCACATCTTCAGCAGGGTTTTGGAGCTGCCCTTCAAGTCCGACGCCGACGTGGCCGTCGAGGAGTCCTCCGACTGCTTTCGATTCGTGGCGGTCACAGACGGTATCGGCGATATTAGGGCACACACAGTTGAGATCCATCCTGGGGTTACCAAGATTGTGATTAGGGGCAGCGATGTTGTTGAATTGACTATGGATGAGCTCGAGCTTGATATGTGGAGGTTTAGGCTTCCGGCGACGACGCGGCCTGAGCTGGCCAGCGCGGTGTATGTGGACGGAGAGCTGGTTGTGACGGTGCCCAAATGTGTGGGGATGGAGGGTGCCGGCGGCGGTGGTGGGGAGCTGAGAGGTGGTGTTGGTGGCCGACTTGTGGTCGTACTGTAATGATTTTCTTGCCCATTACTGTTTAATTCAAAATGCAGTTCAGCTTAAGCCTTATTGATGGTATTTTAGTTTTTTTTTTTGGTATGCTTTTTCCGGGTTGAGAATCAATGAAGAAATAGCTTGTTGTTGGTGCATGACATGTTTGGCTCCTGCCAAGGCATTGCTTAATTGATTTTGTTCTTCAGTGATTTCTAGGTTTTGAGTAGAATAATTTGTAGGTAGACAGGGGTTTTCATTCACGTGTTGCATTTGATTCTTAGACTAATAAAGCGTTTAACCAAATCTATAATGCTTGTTTTCCACTTCTTGAGAAGACCCATCTCTGGAAATTGGTCAAAGTGTATCTTAACATCCAATAAGCAGAATTGGGTCCTTAACCAGAATTTGTCCTCTAATGACTTAATGGTTAAGAATATATGCTTCTGATGATAAACAACATTAAAAGAGTATAGTTTGTTGTGTAATCTATGGATTGTGTTGGATCTTTGTTTTATCTTTCATAAGCAATTCATAGATGCTTTCTAGCATTTAAAGTAACTGCAAATTGATGATAAACAACATTATCTTACCAACCCTTTAGTCCTTCTTGTTATTTTATACTTTTATACTCAAGACCTTTCATTTTGATTCTGATCTTCTTTTCTCCCCCATTTTTTGTCCTAATTGACTTGATCATCCATAACCACCTTTTGACTATATTTTTTGCTTGTGATTCCTGTAACTTTGTTCTTAACTTTTATCTATGGACGATCCATATTTGTTGGACGAAAAGTGATTCTTGCTAACAATTTTCACCACCTCACCTTAAATTATCTATGGATGTCCATTGTTTAACATGACTACATTTTGGTCTGCCGGGTGATCAGGATGATTCTTGTGCATGATTAACTCCTGTAACTGGCCATTTGAAATTGTAAGGTGTTTGAGATGGAACTTTGTGAAACTTGTTTGGGCATTGTGCATTGATAAATTTGAGGTGATGTAAGTTCCAAGTTTTCCTTGAAATGGCTTGACCTGCTCGATGTTTTTTTCTTAATTGAAACACACACCCTTTGTTCCCCATCTTATTAAAACCTAAATCACTATTTTTCTCACAATTAAATTTAGTGCCAGCGTTGTTACATTTCAAGTTTTTATGTATGGTGCTGCAGTTTATGTTATGCTATGGGTCTTAGGTACGAAAATGAACCAAGCAATTCACCATAACAGTAATATCAAAAACTAGAAAATGGGAATTAATTTCAGGCCTTGTTTTATGGATTGTTCTATTTTAAATTCAATTCACACTTCTCTGTAATGAACCTTAGCTGTCTGTATTAGATGCAATCCTGGTAAAATAGTATGTGACACCCAATAACCATATCGATCCATTTTATCTAATTAGGGAAGATGATGCTCTATTCGCTGAAACTAACAATGCTTCTGAAGTAAATAACCCAATTCTGGAAAATCAGTTTCTTCGAAAGTGTAAGTGGGACAATTGAAATCTAAATGTTGACATCTTTTTTTTTTCTTCTTTCTTTTTTTTTTCTCTCTTTGTTGATTAGTTTTCCTTGTATCATGGATTTTTTTCTTTTTCTTTCTTTTTGAAATGCGGGAGACAAAGGAAGAAAAGAGGGACTTTATTTTCTTTTCTTTTGGGTCATTTGACATCTTCCAACCTCCATATGTTTTGTCAAGTGAAAGATGAGTTTGTAAAATTATGTGGCAAGGGTTTCAGATTCTTTGCAGAGAGTGGGGGCACCCAGGGGACTTTATTCCATCCAAAAGACTATTCCCAAATCCACTGCTGATGCTGCAGTCACCATGTGCTTTGTGCTTGTCATGTATATTTCCCTAGAAGACGTGATACGGACGGGATTGAGGTTCCTTGAGGGACTGGAATACTGGATTGGGGTGGGGTCTTAAAGTTCAGATACCCAGTTTGTCCCTGTGCTGGAGTAGTGAGGAAGTTCAAGACCTTGTTTGGTTCCCAGGGAAAAAGAAAAAAAAAAAGTAAAAATTGAATTTAATCTTGTCAATTGTTGTGTTTAATTGACTTAATTGTCTAAGTTGTTGTAAAATTGTAAACTAAAATCAACTACATTTCACTGAGACTTACGCTTAAAACATGAGAACGACAAACTGGTAACTCAGCCATTTTGAAATGAATGGAGAGGATTGGAAGAAAGAAAAAGTGTGAAGTTATCTTGAAAACTTTTTCAAAAGATGGACCTACTTTCTAAAAATATCAAAAAAAAAAAAATTGTATATACAAACTCATACTTAAAAGGGTGAGAATAAAATTTAAATGCATTGATTTAAAATAAATCCCTGATTAGTGTGCATTGAAAGATCAATCAGAACTGGCAGGTATAGATAATCATATGAGCAAATAGCCCTCATCTTGATCCAAGAAGAGAAAAGTTTGCATACTCTTTGCTTAGAAAATTCGATCAAGGGCTTAAAGCGTCTGTTTTTCTCTCTCTAAGAAGGTCTAAACAACTCAAATGGTCCTCTCCTTTGAGAGTAGGGGAATGAGACACTTGTTAGTACTAGTGTCAAACTTTTTTGAGCTTTTGGAATAGACTTTTCAGGGCTTCCTTTCGTTTTGCTTTTCTTTTTCCTCTCGTACTAGAGGAGGGCACATCTATTCTTAAGTAAAGCAAATGATTTAATTTGGTATTCCAATTTTTTGCTTTACTTGCTTCAGAGAATTGATTCTCCGATTTTGGTAATTCAACTCCTTCAGTGATAAGCTTTGCTAGCATCTGTGAAACCCGAATTTCTTGAGTTGAGGAACAAACAGTTGAATTTGTCAAGAAGTTTTTCGATGATAAATTTGACGTTGTCCATACCTTTATCCCAAAGGAAAACCATTATGTCTTGATTTTCCAATAGAAATAAAATGTATAAAATAAATATATTAAGCTAAGCTAAGCTAAGGATGCCACAGGACCAGTTCTATCTACCAAAATTTTTACCGGTGGCTGTGAATTACAACAAAATTCAACTACAGGTTCTCATGTGTATGATATCTCTCGGACTACAAATGGCTGTTATTTGAAACTCATACCAATTACCAGTCCCATGCATGAAGAAAACAAATATATTTACTAACATTTAACACAAACAACCAACGAATGCCAACAAACATGGTTGCTCAAGGGTTGGCATCAATCTTCAACTTCTAAAGTAAAGTTTTCCTTTAGTATTCCTTTAGGAGTTTTTCCAAAACCCTTGGCCACTTTTTCCATGTCTCTTAGTTTCTTCACCTCCTGTCTTATCCGATCTGATGTGTTAACAATAGCATCAAGTAAGGCAGATGTACTAGCTGATGATAAGCCTCTTGAGAGTTGGGACCTGCCTTCTTCAAGCTGCTTGTACAGAGTTAGAAGATGACTCTTTTGAGCATAAAGCCTTTCCTCTGCAATCTTGTATTCAGAGACCTGTGATTTTCTCAGTGCCTGGAGAACTTTATCAATCTCATCGTCAAGTCTTTGAGATTCAGACCCCTGGTTGGAAATTATGTGAACATCTAGAGTGGTTTGGGGATTTGTAACTTCAAGAGCATCCTTTCCATGAAATGATCCTGCTCCAATTGTGAAAATTCAAATTTTTTTTTTTTAAAAAAAGACAGAAAGTCAGATCAATACCCAAAAATGGATAAAACTGATAATAATATCCAAGGCTCCAACTCACAAAGACATGCATGTGAGCGCACACATGCATAGGAAGAGAGTGAGAGCTCCAAGGCTCATAAAAACACACAGGGGGAGCAAATGCAAGTATCTCATAAACTTTTTTTATTTAAAAAAAATGTTATAATGCTTGAATATCTAGTTAAGTTGCTGATGATGAAAAACAGAGAATGACAAGTGGTGCTCGTGCATCATATGAAACTGGAACAACTCCAATTTGATTTCCATAACATTTGAATGCACAATTCTGTTTTCTTAGGAGAAAATGGCAAATCTTCGGAGGTATACTTTACCAGGTTTGAATTAAAAAAAATAAAATTATGAGCAATAATTTGTTTAAAAAGAGCAGCAAAGCCCATGTAGATGATGCCAGGTATATGACAGGCCCCCAAGGATGAGGTGGCTAATGAGAAATGAATCAACAGGGTCACGATACTCATATAACTGGAATCCTCACCCTTGCTTCAAACTTAATAACTCTTCACAACTTCATTTGAATGTAACATCCACAAGGACCCCAAACTGGAACTAGTATGTTTAACTTCCCAATAATAGGATGTGATAAAGAGAAAAATCACCTGCTGGAAGAGCCAAGGTGTCAACTACCGCTTTCCAAATATCTTCAACAGCAGTCCCACTTTTAAGCTGAGTAATCATCAGATGGTTGTGTGGCTAGTTTTAGAAAATATAGAAAAGGAGAAAGGAAAAAAATTTCTAAGAGGAAAAGATATTTATCTATTCTGCAAGGATATCTTACCTTTGTCATGGCTAATTCAATTTGATTCAGCAACTTCTTTGCACTTGCTTTGCGGGAGCCACGTAAGATGCAAATGCCAACACCTAGAATCTTCTCAATATCATCACGAGAATCAACTGATTCACAGGTCTTTAAAAGCCTTGCAACATGTGAAACCAGATCTGTCCTCATATCACAACGCCGGCAATGGTACTCAGCATCCAACCCTATACTCCCTCCCACTGTCCCAGCCAGGTAAGATCGGAGAGCACAGTCCATGTGAGCAACATGACCACATATATAACCTTCACTCACTGGTGCTTCACATTTAATGAAACTATAGCTTGAGGCAATACTCTTGCAGCACAGAACACAAGAACAATCTCGACAGAACGAAGGTTCAGTGCAGCAAATATCACAATTCATTGCTAAATGCGTGTTCCTTGCTGCTAGTGCCAAACTGCTGCACAATCTATTTCCGGCCTTACAACCCCCAGTTTCCAACTGGGAATCAGGCCTGGATTGTGCTGCTACCTCTCTAGGACAGTCCTCTTCACGATCTACAGTATGGAAATATCAGTAAGCAAGATTTAAGAAGATATCATTAAATGAAAATTAAAAAAACCCTGATACCATAAATGACATTTATGACATCCACAGATAACAACCTCATAACACTTGAGAAAAGCAGTTCAATCATCCATCCTTCAGACAAAGGATTGACTTTTGATGAGCAAACCAATGCATTCTCAAATAATTTGTAGGTAAAAAGAATAGTATAGGGAAAAATGGGAGAAAAACATTAGGAAAACCATCTTTCCAACTTTGACAACATCAGGAAGAGATAGGGTAAAAAAATTCCAATCAAAGGTTATTGCTATGCTTGATTACTTCTTGCCATAATTACCTCCTTTATATGTGCTTTAAATCCAAATATGACACGAGAGCTTGTCTTTGATATTTGATTGAATGGGCATGAATCTAATGAAATTATGAGACAGCATTTATAATTTACTAGTTCCATGATTTAGATAAAGTTTAAACCTTTCAGACTGTTTCAGAGGTTGGAGTGTATCAAAGAATTTAAGAGGGTTTTGGGAATGAATTTTCAGGACTTGGATTTTTTAGTTTTGGTTGGTTGATGGGATTAGACCATGATAGTATTTGAAACAACAATTTCCCACAAGTCCTGTGAGCATAGGTTTTTAATTCCAATGACCTCTGACGGGGCTTACAATGTTGATGAAGTATTCTAAGTTCATATTTTAGGTGATGTAGTTTAGAGGGAAAGGTAATCATTACAGGATCACTTCAAAGAGGCTTATTCAAGACACTGTAAGAAAAAGGTAAAAAACATCTAAAAGGCAACAATGTGAGAAGTGGGAGACGATGGCTATAAGTGCCACTAGATTTTGCCTCACCTATTAAGTATTATATGATGTGTCATGAGAGTTATGCAGTAGAACTCTGGAGAACCCGTAATTTCTCAAGAACAAGTAGTTTTTGCAGCAATTTCCTCGAGTATGAACAATAAGTAAAGGACATTTATATCTTGGATGTTCTAGGAGTAACAGGTTATTACAGGCTTCCGAATCCACTTGCCCAGTGCAAGGACAGGATCACTGGAGGGGGCAAACAAGGAAGGGAGAAATAAAGAGATAGATGTGGGAAGAGGATTGCAGAAGCTACAACCCACACATAACCAAATGAGGTGACCCAGAGTATCGTTGTCATCTCAAGTAAGTCATATAGAACCACAAATGATTATGATGATGGCAGAACATGAGCAGGCTTAGACTCTAGCCAGTGAGTAGAGAAAAGAGGATAAGGATCAAGGACAATAACAATTTTCCATAGATTTGACGATATGGTTCCTTCTGCACTAGTTTGTTTAGTGGTGACCCTCATTCTAAATAGGATGCTACTGTCTACAAGAACAAATGAAAGAAGGCTGTACTGGAAGAAATGAAGTCATTACACAGTAAAGGTACAAAAACCCGTTTCTAACATATCTTTAAGAAGAAGAATCAAGAACAAAGGAGAATTCAAAACAAGATTAGTTGCTACGGGTTGGGTATGGCAAAAGTGCCGACTAAAATAAAGTTTTCTCCCCTTGATTAAATCACAAATCCATTCATGCAATATAAACCATGGTAGCTATGTTTGAACTTTTTCTGTAGCAGATTTGATGTGAAGACATCATTCTCATGCAGTGATCTGTACCATGCATGTGTGTGTTCTGAGAAGCGTAGGGTTGCAGAGTGCTAAGGAAAGAAATATATGTTTTGGACTGAAGAAACCATTTTGTATAAGCTTTATCTGCAAGAAATTGGAAATGAAATTAATTCTTTTACGATAAGTATAGACTCTGGGCAAAAACAAGTATGATTGAATTTTGCCATTAAGAGTGTTGGAAACTCACTTAGTCAATCCTATTGATGACATGCTCAAATAGCAAAGAGCATAATGCTGGAAAATGAATTGGTAAATGCAAGTTTGAGTGCAGATATTGACATGATGTGTCCTGTGGCACATAAGATCTTAGTACTGAAGTCAATATAACAAAGGAATGGGTAAATCATGGGTGACACAAGTGCGAGACGTGCAGAATGTACTAAAGAGGTTCACTATTATAGTCTATGACATGTGCAGTATCAATTCACACTCCAAATGCAACTGAGCATGACAATCATTTGCTGACTATGGACTGTCTCGATCTATTTTGGCTCTGGAAGGTAGAACTTTGGATTAAATTGATATAACTGAGTACCAGGGAAATTTGTAGCTAGAGATCTTTGATTTACAAAAGCTGTGGACGAGAGGTTGAAGTTTGAAGTGGTAACCAACATCAACTAATCCTGTTAGCAGATACTAGCTTCAGGAGATGGCTGCTGCCTATGGCAACATTCCAAGCTTACTTGAGCCTGACAAGGAGAAAACAAGATTGATTCATAGGAGAAGCTAACAAAACACACGTGTTCAGTGTTTCTGTCTCATAACTATACAAGATTGATATATCAAAAACTTCAGAATTATATTAAGGAATACAACATGATTCATCACTAAGAAATGAGTTCTACCAGTTGATGGCGTGCAATGACCTTGCAAAGATAGAGGAGTCCTCGTATATTGAAGGTGTTCATTCTCATTTCAATATACTCTTAATTTGTTTGATCCTTTCTGTTTGAGGGGCACGTGTGATGAGCTAGAAAAATAGTTAAATTGCAAGTCACGTGGCATCGTATAGGCTAGCCTATCAGGAAAAAAAAATGTGGCGTTGTATGGGCTAAAAAAATCAGTGGTAATCATAACAGCCTGACTCCACTGCCCTCACTCTTAAGTTGAAATCCCCCAAACCACAATGGAAAACTGCCAACAGGTGCTCAAGGTTCTTAGTTCCAGTTTCCCTGCATCTGGTTCTTGGGAAAAATCAAGGTTCCCAGTTCCATTTTCCTGACAGTGTTGATCAGCAAGAAAAGAATGTTATTCCATCAGTATCAGAAATTTTAGTGAAGATCCAGACAGAATAAAAAAAAAGTCCTTTTTAAATATTTTTCATCATTTTCCATTACAACTTTCTTCTCCCTCCTTTCCTGACTCTGGTCCAGCAGACTGAAAATATGCCGGGCACATCTTCTAAAATATCTGTGTAAAGTTTGGGATATTTGAATCATGTTTATGTCCATTATTTTTTCATTAGTAACAATGTTGCTTTCTATATATGTCATTCCACAACATAAGGCAAGATAATGTCGGTACATAAAACTATGGAGAGGTACAACCCGTAAGCATGACAATGACTTCCCCTCTCCATGATCCTTTTTTCTCTTTACGATTTAAAGTCAATAGGGGATTATGACCACGCAAGTGAACTGCAGGTTATCAACATGAAAGGAAAATCAGAAACACATCAGACACCACCAAAACCGTAAACAAGATCAAATCCACCAAATTTTTGTAATTAGAAGTCAGAAAGAAATTGTTATAAACTAATTTCAAATAGTGTTCTCAAAGACCAAGGGAAATGTCAAGGTGATAAGACCTTGTGTCTGAAAGGTGAAAGAATAAGGTGATAAGCCAAGCAAGCCAATGCATGATAGAAAGTGTGAGTGTGTGTGCTCAAAAGTTTTGATTAAAAAAAAGGGGGGGGAGGAACTGAATGTAATCTCACAGCTGATCAGAGTGCAGTTGATAGATCGGAATACGTAGTATACACACACACACAAACACACGTACATTTAAAATCATAATCTTTAATAAGCTTGTAATCAACTCTGGTGCTAAGTTGGTGTGGAAGGTATTTGAGAAAGGCATATTTTCAGTTAAGTCCTACAAGTTTTTGTGTTTTGAAGTTCCTTTGTCCTTCCCAGATATAGAGACTTCAGCTTCTAAGGTGTCATCCAAGGTTAGTTTCTTTGGTTGGGAACTAACTTGGGACAAAATATTCATGATCGACCATCTTATGAAAAGCAGGTGGACTTTGGTGAGTTGTTGCCTTTGCAAGTGACAAGAAGAATTGGCAGATCATGTTCTAATCCATTGTGATTGGTCATCAAGACTTTGGTCTTTGGTGTTTTCTATTTTGTGGGTGACATGGATCCTTCCAGAGAAAGTCTGTGATGTCCTTCATGGATGGAACGGTAGATTTATTGGGTAAAGAAGGCAATTGGTTTGGAAGATAACCCTTTTATGCATGTTATAGACAAGAAAGAAATAGAAGAGTCATTGAAGGTTCTCAGAAATCTTTTTTGGCAGTTAAAGACTACTTTTAAGTCTTCACTTGCTTGGTCAAGCTGTTCTGAGACAGAAATCAACTACTCCTCACTTGATTTTGTAGATGGTTCGAGTATGGAGTAATCATAGGTTGCTTTAAGTTCTTTGTTTTAGCCTTGGTGCGTCTTGTATACCTTGTGTGCTAGGTAGCACCCCCTTTTTTGTGAGGTGCCTTTTAATACGTTTTATCCTTTGGCTTATCAGTAAAATTATGCATAATCAATATTCTCATTGACTCATATTGGTTAGCTTTTAAGTTTCAATTTCCAATTCTTTAATTTTCAAGGATTACTAGGCATCACCTTATAAAAAATATATCCAACCCAATCATCTATATTGATTTTGGATATTGGAACTTTCTATATCAAGGCACTAACTTTTAAGCATAACTCTATCATCTCAGGTTCAGAAAGGTGTTTGATATCATGTCAGTATTTTGATTGAGGCAATTGCCTAGGTTCATATATTGATTGAAACAATTGCCTAGCTTCTACATCTTTGACAACATCCTTCCTGGTTCTTCAGAAGATGATCACCCGTTGCTTCATCTTGCCTGATAGCCAAGACAACCCAACAATCACCTGTGATAACCCTATTTCCAATATGCAACTCTTTCGCATTATCACAACCATCCAACATGTCACTAAGGTTCAACTTCTGTCTTTAATAGACAAAACATAAGTTGAAAAACAAATATCATGATGTTATGTTGAAGCCTTTGCAAGTTACAAGGTGCAATACACCACATATTCCTGGACTTCTGAAATGTTGCTATCATGCTTCAAGAAAAGCATTTGTTAAACAGGTCTTAGTTATGCACCAGAACTAGGTCTGACCCTCTCACAGTAATAATCACTTATTTGAGAACCATTGCATCAATCTTAGCCCCATATATCCCATAACTCACACATCACAGTTAAAAGTGTGCTGCAAAACACATATGACACAAATACATAATAGCATGATGCCCCTTTCTTAAGTCCACAGTATGACTATGACAACAATGAGACATTCTCACATATCCAAGCAAACACAAAAGATGTGAAATAAATCATCTATCAATTGGCACTATAAAGTTTTTGAAGTACCTTTTCAGACATCGGGTTAAAAGCGTTTGGGTACAGGATATGTGTCTGACATGCTTATTGGTTATGGTTGTACCCAAAAGGTGGTTGCCACGAAGACAAAGAAGGATGATGTCCTAGTTCAACTGCAAGTAATCTCAGGTTCACGTTGCACGTTATAATTTTATTATACACTTCATGTGGACCAAGTTACAGGTATTGAATGTGAACAATTCGGAAATTAGCTCATTTAGCCATGTTCCTACATCCTAAGATAATGGGGCTTAAAAAAAATCTGACATAGCGATGCCTAGAGACACACTTAACACAAATCAAGATAAAGAAACATGATAATACAAAATGAACGCTAACCCACTTCAACCACTTTGATAGCATGCAAATTGTGGTTGGCTTTCAGAAAGCTGATTTCGCTAATTCAAACTATCCAAACAACTACAGAAACTAGTGAACTTGGCTCTACTATAAAAAGTTGTGTAACCTATCTGGAGCTTGTAACTTGGGCTCCATTGATCTAGAAGCCACACAGGCTAATTTCTGAGAGCCATTTGTGGGACCTCAGCTACTCATGATATGCCAAGTCCTTGATACCGCCAGTCTGGTCAACAGTCTAGAGATCAAACAACTTCGCATACAGAAGCAAGTATGACCATCACCATTCATGGGAAAATATCATATATATAACAGAAATATCAAAGATAGTAACCCCACATAACTGAAGGTGAGATACTAAATGGATAAGATGTTATTTTTTAAAAATAACAAAAAAAGAAGAACATTAAATTAAAACTGACCTTTTGTAGAAGATGCCTTTTTAAAGAGAACTCTCCAGCTGAAAGACCTAAAAAAGTTATCAATATCTGTATCAGGGAATTCCTTTCGGACGTGTTGTTCAAGGGCAACCTTGCTTGAAAAACTCTTTTTACTGAAACGGCTTGGAAGATACAAGTATCTATCCAAATGATAGCCAGAACCAGTGACTCTTCTCCCCACCTTCCATCCGCATACATCACCTGGACAGGGCCAGTCTATAGGAGCATATGGTAAACCTTGGCCTGATGCTTGAAGAGGAACTGGATAAAGGTGAAGTCCATTGTCCTTTATCCCAGCTGTGCTCCCATTACTTTCATGAAGCTCAACCTCCATAGGCCCCTTTGTTGTCTGAGTACTGCTTGAGGATGCTAGACTGCACCGGATACCATTCAGATATCGTTAACAGTTAGCAATAAACATGGTATAATAACCTACCAATGCCACAAGTACAGACTGTTCTTAAAGATCCAAATCTCTTCAGTTCTGTTTTATATGGAATATTACATTGAAGATATAATTAGAGAGGCATATTGCAAAATAATATTCATTCTGAATAAAATAATTTTAGTTTTCTTATTTGGAAATTGAAGGAAATAAAAAGGAACATAGTAAATGATTAAATTCCTCAAAAAACAAACATGTGCCACCAATTGGATGAATCTAGTACAATTGATGAGTTGAACAGTCCTCAAGTTCATATGTTCCCAATGAAAAGAAAAACACAAAACTTTCTAGATTTTTATTACTCTTATTTGTAGAGAAACATTATTCTGCTTAGAAAAATTATATCACTTACCTAACTATATAATTCCAGCATTATTATTTCTAGAATATATATATTCCATCCATCATCCTCATCAATGATTTAAGACTTGCCATTTGACTGCTTAGATGGAACTGCATTGTTTGGCCAATTTTTAGGTTTCAATTACAAGGCACTTAACTCCATTGATGAATGATATTACATTTTCCCACTTTACACATGGTATATTTATTTAATATCATAGGTTTCTGAGAATGCTTATAGCTTGGATGTACTAAAGAGTCGACCACGGGTACATGAGTATCATAAGATGCCCACTTAGGAAGGTTATAGAAAGTCCTCCACTCTCTTCCCCTCACCTCCACCAAATGCATCACGGTGTTGTTTTGAGGGCAAAGGCATAACCAACATATTAGAAGGTGGCAATGATCTCCTTACCCATTAACATGGTCAAATTCTTCATTGGGTTTTTCCAATTATACAAAATGTTCCTAATTTTCTATGTTGTGTTACAAATGAAAAAGAATGCGTACTTAATACAAAGCACATAAATATACCGGGGATAAGTGTAAAGGACAACCAGTTTAAACTTAAACCATCAAAGGTTGCTAAAAATTACACTGCGCCTATTGAGGTTTCAAACATATTGCTAACACTCCCGAATGCAGTTTGTTGACTAACACAACTAATGGAAATGATGACATGATGAAATTACCCTTCGTCAAGACGTTGGCGCTTTGATGCCTTTCTCTCCCCTTCCTTGTTCTTCCCTCCTTCATCCCCCCTTCTTCCACCCATATATCCTAATCACAAATAAAACAGCAAACAGATATTTAATCAAAAACAAATTTCAAACTACATGGTGACATAATTGTCATTCCATTTAAAAATAAATAAACCACCACCAGCAACCATGGAAATCTTCCTCAATCTTCCCAAAACTATGAAATTTGCAAAATTAAAAAATAAACCTTCAAAAAAACAAAAACAAACAAACAAACAAACCAACCTTCTCCCTAAGGAACCCCAAAAACCAAAAAAGTTTAAACCCATTGGATTCCATGGCTAAAACCCAGAGCTTCCTTATTCCTCAAATGGATAAAAGAAAAGAAAAAGAATATCCATAAAGGACGTGCAGAGCAAACATATTTATAAATGCATGCATGCATGTGTGTGTGCATGCACACACATACACATATATGTATATATATAATCTTCCTCAACCTTTCCAAAATGATCAAATTTCCAAAAAAAAAAAAATAAACATTAGAAAAAAAAAATGAGGAAACCTTCTTCCTAAGGAACCTAAAAACCATTCAGTTTACACCCATTGGCTAAGACCCATGTTTTCCTTCCTCCTTAAATGGATTCATATAGCTAAAAGAAAAAAAAAAAGAAAAATCATACTATATGCACGTGTGTGTATTAAAGGAAAATAAAAATAAACATTAAAGAAAAAAAACCTTCTTAAGTAACCCAAAACCAAAGGTTTCCATGGCTAAAACGCTTGCCTTCCTTCTTCCTCAAATGGATTTGTATAGCTAAAAAAAAAGGAAAAGAAAAAGCATCGTATTTTTTTTTTTTATAGACAACAAGATCATGTTTAAGAAACGCCAAAAAAGAGGGGTGCACCCTACATATACAAGCAGTATACACAGAAACAACCCAAGGCAAACCGCAAACAAAAATGGTCTACACTAACAAGGCAAAGCTAACCACAATAAAGAGCATCGAGGAAATTCAACATAGAGGGGTTTTCTAACTCCAAATAATCCTTAGACCACTCAAAAAGCGTCCGAATGAAGAAATCCTTTAATCTTTGGTCAAAAAGCTCTTCATCTTTGAAGGTCCTTCAGTTGAGCTCTTTCCAAATACACCAAAATAAGCAAATAGGAGCTAATCACCAAACTGCTATTTTCTTCTTTTGACACCCTTTAACTTTCCACTACACGAGGAGATTTCTCACTAAGCTTAGAAATACACAAACCAAACCAAAAAGAGCTAACAAAAAAGGTTCATAGCTCTCTTGTCTTGTCACAATTAATCAAAATGTGATCGGTTGATTCTTCACTGTCTTTACAAATATTACATCCGTTGACCATTTGTCATCCCCTCTTCATTAAAGTATCTATAGTTAAGATCTTTCCCCAAACAGCTTCCCAAGCAAAAAAACAAGTTTTGCATGGAGAATGGGATCCCCAAATCTCCTTGCCAAGAAAAATTAAATTATTCTCCACCCTTCGAGAACAATAATATGACTTAACACTGAAAATTCCCCTCCTATCTTCTTTCCAAAATAAAGTGTCCTCATCTCTCACTCTTTTAACAGGTAAAGAAATCCTAAAAACCTACTCACCTCCTCTGCCTCCGATCTTGGAAGGGTCTTCTAAATTAAACTTTCCAATACCCCCCTCCTCCCCCTTCTCTTTCCAATAATTCTGCAGCTGTAGCATTTTTATGGGATGCTATCCTAAAAAGAGTAAGGTGTATCTTTCGGCTTAATGCCCCCCACTCAAATGTCCCACCAAAATCTTGTATGGCTACCATTTCCCATCTGGATAAAAGTTCTAACGCTAAACTATTCCCTCACTTTTCTAAAGTCCTTCCAAAGGCTCATCCTAAAGGAATTCCTTCTCCCTCTAATAGTCTAACCCCCTCCATCTCCTTGAATTTTCCACAAATGATCTTCCTCCACAAGCTCTCATGCTCAACAGAAAACTTTCATAACTATTTGCCAAGCAAGGCTTGATTGAGACAGTCCAGCCTTCTTAGCCCTAACCCTCCAAAAATTTTAGTATTACACACATTTGGCCATTTTACCAAGTGAATCCTTATCCTATCTCCCAAATCTCCTGATAAAAAGTCTCTTTGAATTCTCTCTAATCTAATCCTCATTTTTCTAGGAATTACAAAGAGGGGCATAAAATAGATAGGGAGAGTTCAAAAAATGCTCCTAATAAGAACTAGTTTTCTTCCTTTGGATAGGTACTGTTTTTTCAAAGCAATCAATTTCCTTTTAAATCTCTCCGCAATCGAATCCTATGCACCACAACGCTTATGAGGGGTAAACCTAGATAAGAAGTAGGAACCTTTCCTACTTTGCTTCCAAAAAGAGAAGTTGCTCTATTAACATCCTTCGTCTCCCCCACGGGAATAATTTCACCTTTTTGCAAATTTATTTTCAAGCCTGACACCAATTCAAAACAAATGACCGTCCATTTCCAATATTTCAATTGATCTACATCATCCTCATAAAAGAAGGGTATCATCGGCAAAAAAAAGGTGTGAAACTTGAGTCTCCAATGAACCTTCCTTGTTCAGCCTTTACAATTAAGCTGCTGAGGGCTTCCGTTACCAACACAAAGAGACAAGGTGAAATAAGGTCCCCCTGCCTCAAACCTCAAGAGATTGAGGAAAAAATTTGTGGGATTGCCATTAACAAGAACTGGTATTCTCATAGACGAAAAGCAAAACTGGTTCCACTACCTCCATTTGGGGCCAAAACCTATTTTTTCTAAGACTGAAAGAAGGAACTTCCAGCTTACATGATTGTAAGCCTTTTCTATATCCAGTTTCAAACTAAGCCTGCACTAGAACTATGCTTCCTTAAATCAACAGCTTCATTTGCAATCAAAGCAGCATCCAACATTTATCTACCCCCAACAAAAGCATTCTTACTGTTTTATACCACCTTACCAACCACCCTTTTCAATCTATTAGCTAGAACTTTTGCTACAAGTTTATAAAAACTCCCCAACAGGCTGATTGGAAAAAGCATGGTATATATGTCTAGCATAAAAGGAACATTTACCAAAATTCAAACCTCTATGGTTATTTTTGCATTACCATTCTTATCCCTATGTGATCCATTGGATCTTGGAACAAAAGCCCTTTAATCTTAGACAAAATAAGTCTCAAATTCACCATAATTGATTGAAGTGGTTTCATGTTTGTTTTGATAACATGTAGAGAGAGCATAACAAAAGGATTTTCTATGAGGAAAAGCTGACACAGATCAAAGGTTGAAGGAGATCTTCACTAAATTTCTTTTGCAGTGGTCTAAAGAATTACACATAGTTGGATTTCTCAAATAACCTTAATAATGGATAATTAGGTCTTTATGGTGGTTGTCCTATCTAGAAGTTTTTGTTTTTCTTCTTGAAGCCTTTTGTAAACCACCTATGTAAATAGGGTACACCCCTTTTTGTTAGCCGCTGCTTAATAATCTTTATTTGTCTATTAAAAAAACAATTGACTTAAGTTCTATTCTTCTAACCTTTTTTTATGAGTAAAGCAAGAGAATTTTTTTTTATTTTTTATTTTTTGATTGGAAACGACACATAGATATATTGATATAAAAAAGAAGTACAATAAGAAGGATGAGAAATCCTCCCGCCAAAGAAAACTAAATTACAGGAAAATACATAGAAAACAAACGAACTCTCTATTAAGGACCATTCCTTATGGAGTACACACCGCTAACCAATCAAGTTGTAACACATTAAACAAGAGAATATTATAAACAAGAAAAATCAACAGAGTACCCCAAAGCACACAAGAAGTATACAACAAACTATTCTTTTAATTTGCAAAGTAGGGAAGCAAGAATATGGAAATTTTTGCTCTTAAAATCATTGAGTAAAGGTTTTCTTTCTTCTTTTTGTTAAAAAATAAAATAAAATAAAATAAAATCCTCCTTTATTTAACAAACATATACATTGCTTTCATTTGTTTTATTTTTATTTAATAGATCATCCATGGTTGTGTACAATGTATGAGCTTCAACCAGCCATAAGACTTTCTGGATGCTGCTTGTAGCTGTGGCTTTTGAGGCCATCTCTCCAACCAGAGAGTAAGCTTGTGCAGCGGCTTTTCTGGAAGTGTGGCTGAACAACTCTATTTTCCTTTAATCTTTTTTGTAAGAGAAGGGTAAAAGTCAAAGGGCAATCTTAGCACTTTTTTTTTTTTTTTGATAAGTAAAAGATATGCATTAAAAAAGGCAAAACGCCGCACATCATACAAGAAGTATACAAGACAGCATAGGCCTCAAAAAACAAAACAAAGAATCACCTCCCTTTGGGCAATCTTAGCACATTGGAGAAATCTTTGGTTAATAGTGTTAATAAGAAAAGCTAACTAGGAAAATGGCATCATCGGCCAAGTTAGTTAGAGGATTGATCATGTTAGTTGACCAAAACCTGTGTCAACATAATTATCATAAGTCATTGAGATCTAAATATAATTTCCTAAACCAAATGTATGAACTATATTGTTGTATATGACATAGAAAAACACATTGTCACCATTAGAGGATGGTTAAGAAGAATCGTACTCTGCTTCAAAGAGCATGAGAGGGATGTTGGCTTCGCCAGTGCCTGGGAGATGTGTCACCACCATCAGAAAGTTTTATAAAATACTCTATTTTTTTTTTTTACAATAGAAGAAAAAAAAAAATAGTACTTAACTTGCTCTCCCAAATTCCAAGGATTCTCCCTGAATAAGTGGTTTCCGAACATGTGAGTTTCTCATATGGGATCACTGCAGTTTCCCCAACTCTCTCTCACTTCTTACTCCACTCTACTTCTACCTCAAATCTGGACGCCTCACCATCTAACATGGTTGCCTAGCTCCAACTAAGAACCCCACACAGATAAATATTAAAGGTTAACGTAGAAATATATAACTAAGTCCAAGATAATAAATATTGAACAACAAATTAATGATGAATTCAACTTAACAAAATATGACATTTTAATGTATAGATCCATCAAAGAAGCCCACAAAAATAGGTCCACCAAAATCATATACAGGCATGACTATATATTTCTATGGACATAGACAAGTCCAAACAGCATGTTCAGATTTCAACTTTCTAATTTCATCATTTTCCCAGCCCTCACTGACCACAAAAGGAAAAGACCCGCTCAAAGAAGAAAACAGATTTCTTTTTTCTTAAAAAAGATGAAAATTTAAAATGGCATTAGATACCAAGCTCTATAAAGACAAAACTTTTATACAGAAACGAAAAAAGAAAATAAATTTCATTTCATATTTGAAAATAATTTTAGGAAAATGTTGTGATTGAATTTTTTTCTTTAGAAATTGTAAAATTAATAAATTGCAGTAATATAAAAATATTCTTATATTAACACATGCTGTCAGATTGAGTGCATATATAGTTTCTGGGATTCACTAAACAAATAAAACAACCATTATTGGATCTCCGCAATCAATCTGAGATAACTTGATTCTCATTTTCATCCAATCTGCATGCTTACTTAAATCCATAGAAACTTAAGCTTCACCTGAGACCAACTCGGCTCAATAAAACCCGTTGTTGGAGGAGGTCAATCAGAGGTTCCAGCGCATCCACTCCAATTCAGAAGAAAATCATATCACCTGAGAAACGAAAAAGCCGATTCAATTCATAGAGAGATAAAATAATAATAACAACAACAATAACACTACGAGATTTTGAATTATGAAACCTAGAAACAGCAATCAAAATCACTCAATCTTTGAAAGATAAATAAATAGCAAAGCATATTCTAGTATGGAGTGAGAAAATGCGAGTCCCCACAGAATGACCTGGCAGAGGAAGCAATCCTTGAGAGGCGAACATAAGAGAAAACCCTAGGAACCCAACGGCATTGGACGTGATACCGCGTTTAAAACTGCCGAAACTATACGGAAACATGAAATGTCGATTCTACCCTGCCGCAGCATAGTCCAGGTGGTCGTGATATCTGGAAGCGTATTTTACCATTTTGGCGCGTGAGATCATCTGCGATTTTAGAAGTATATTTTCAAAAATCATTTTTAATTAATGTGGAAAATCTATTAAAACTTAGGAGGGTGAAGCTATGTAAATAGTAAATATGAAATTAAAATTTATAATATAGATTTAAGATTGATATATATTTGATTCAATCTTTGAGAAATCGTTAATTTTTTATTCACCTCTTCCAAAGTTTTTACTAAATACATCTAGTCCCTATAAATTTGAAATTTCATCATACAACTTATTTTGAGTGAGAGAGGAAGTGAGTCAAAATAAGAAATAAAAATAATATAAAAGGTATTTAATGAAATTTTAAACTTATAAAAACTAAATGTATTTAACCAAAATCTAAAAAAAATGAATGAAATTAATTTTATATCTTATGATTTTTATTTTTATTTTTTCTAAAAAACTATAATATCGAGAATGCTCGATTTACAATGATTTTAATTCGTCGGATGGTGTACAATACATTCAATAAATAGTTTAACAAAAAGAGGTGCAAGTCCAATATCTAATAATTAATGTAGAATACTAATCTTTAAATGAAAATCAAACAAGTCTGTAAACAGATTTTTGCATTAAAATTTTTTAGGATTTGATACCCCTTAAAAGGTAAAACTTGAAACAATCTTAAATTTCTAAGAAAAACTTGAGTGAATTAAATTCTTTTATGAAATTGATATTCGAATGTGTTAGAAAATGTCACAAATTGTGGCTCGCTCGATACCCAATTTAGTATACATTTAAATTTTACATAGTTAGAGTATATCCCATAATACGTTACATTAATCACTGCAATGAAGCTCAAAATTCATTTTCCTTACAAGATTCTCCATTTGATTGTGTTTTTTAAAATATATATATATATATATATATTGGAAAAATAATTAATAATTTTATTCTATATTTTATCGACCAAATGTCATTTACTTTCTTGGATCTTAATTTTTTTTTAATGATTTGAGATTCTATTTTTGTTGAGGCAATTCTTACTTGTTCATCAACAACTGATCTAGCTCCTGAAATATGTGATATTCAATAATAGCAGACAGGCCTCTTAATTAGCAAGCAGTGCATGAATGATAATTGCTCCAAATCATGTCATAGTACCTACTACAAGAACAGAGTCTACTACCGGGGGAGAATTAACTACATCATAAAACAAATTGGTCCCAGGATGGATCTATTTCTTCCCCAGAATTTTCCTTCATTCCAACATTCTTCAAAGAGAAAACCCTCTGAGAGGAGCAATTTTCGCAAGGATTTCGGCCTCTCGCTTCAAAGCATTTTTCTTCTTCTGCTCCCATTCTAGCTTTTTAGAGTTTGCAAGCTGAACCTCATGCACAACTTTGGGAAGAGAATCAGCTACCGTTCTCTGAGTAGAGATCAACTTAGCTACTTCCTTATTTTTAATCTTGAGAGCATTACTCAGCTCAGCTCGTCGGGATTGAAGTTTAGCAATTTGATCATCAATTTCTTCTAAGGTTGATAAGCTGGAATTTATATCAACCTGTAGCATGGCTATATCCTCTTTTGATGCATTGTATTCATTCCTTAGTGAAGTAGCCTTGTCCATGCTGGAAGTCAGGTCGGCAAAGAATTTGTTAACTTCCTCTATGATTTGCATGGTCTCCAAATAATCCTTACCAGTAACTGGAATTTCTTCAATGAGCTTTAGTTTAGAAAGTTGATCAGCATTAAGGCTAGGATCCTTCTGAAGCTTGGATGACAGCAACACAAGTTCTTTTAGGTCTTTGGAGGAAACCAAAAGATGGAAATCCATAGCAAGCAAGGAAGAAAGTTTTATTCGAGCCTCTGCAATTTCGTCTTCAAAAGCTTGATAATTATCAGTTGCAGGTGGGGATAATGGTGCTTCAGGAAGAGGCTGAGCCAGCATATCATCCAGAGAATCAACAAAGTTATCAAAATCTTCAGGAATCACTTTGTCTTCTGATCCTTGAGTGAGTTCTGTATGGGGCACACCACAGGAAACAGGGGAGTTGCAGCAAGCAACAAAACTACCTGCAGGAGAAATGGGAACTTGGTGGCTAGAAACTTGATCACACTCAAAATCAGTGGTACTTCTCAAATCCTGGTTTGTTGGATCACTTGTTTCTGATTCTTTGCTCAGGGAGCACAAGTCAATGATGCCTGTATCATCAGCATTGAATCGGGTAAACCATTTCGTAGACTGTCGAGTGTGTCGCTTATATATGGTTGTTACAGGCAATTTAGCTGCTCTCCTTTTTCTTCTGGGTAAGGTGAAAGGGGATTTTTTTCCCACTTCTTGGTCAACTTCCTTTCCTGGCTGAGGACATACCTCTAGAGTAATAGAACTAGGTGTCACTGCAACAAAGATAAGTACGCATGTTCAACACAGACCAGTTATTAAATCATCAGCATTTATCTGAAGGGGAAAATGAACATCAACAGTCAATAGTAACAACTTTTCTTTCAGAAGTATAGGGCAAGCCAAAATCGACACTTCTATGGGCCTTTTGATAACAAGGGAGGTCCAAGAACGCTAGACATCCCAAATCTCGAACAACATAGGGGATTTGTGGGAGGAAGTGGTTAGATTTATTTAAAAAGAGTACCTCAGAAAGCAATGCTGTCCATCACTTGAGGCCTAAATTTTTCCCTAATCAGCAATATTTTGTTCCCTCAACTTGTCGTATAAGAGCAATTGGTTATAGGCCATCAACAATTTTCACTGTAAGTCATGGTAAGAATCAAGATGTTCCAATTCTCATTTAATGAAACTAAACCTAAGAATTTTGACATGACTGGATGATTACATCTTTAAGCTAGAAGGTTCACCAACCTTAAACCACCTCTTCAGAATTTGTGGTGAAGCTAAAAGGTGGTGTCGGAGGAGACATTTTGAGAAGATATCTAGACTCAAAGCTTTTGAACCGTCAGGGAAGTTATGGTACTAGATCTATGTATTGCACTCGTAACATACAAATCAATCCTGTCAAAAGATTTTATAATGTTCACATAATTAAATAATTAAACTTAAATAATATTACATTTGCTTGTGTTCTTTAGATCTCAGCAGTACACATATTTTCAACATGCAAACCACATACTTATCATATATATTTTTTTCTTTCCAATATTTTACCTCTGAATCATGCATTATGTATCTGTTGACACTTTACAAGGGTTCGCCTAAAAATCTCCAAGTTTTGCTCCTTATTCCATGATTTTTCCCAATTGATATTGGAATTCCAGTTGAGATTTTAATGAACCTTGACCCT
The DNA here is from genome assembly GCF_030704535.1 of Vitis vinifera. Lineage (NCBI taxonomy): Eukaryota > Viridiplantae > Streptophyta > Magnoliopsida > Vitales > Vitaceae > Vitis > Vitis vinifera. The sequence continues at coordinate 5,515,891 of NC_081809.1, read as the reverse complement.
GGATACTTCAATCAATATTTGATACATAACCGTAGGCAGCATAGTGTCTTAACTATGTAGAAAAACCTGATGAAATTAAAAATCAATAAGAAGGAGAGACCACCTTTAAAGTTTATGACAGACAAAGGTCACAGAATAGCATTCCCTGAAATGACTACACAAAGGAACTGTAGTTCCAATAGTTTGATATTGCATGCAAACTTATGGTTAGGGTCCATAAAATAGTGCAAACTAGAAATAAATAGGGCAAAGAATCAGAAGCAAAACACAAGAAATTACACTGTTCATGAAATTACTAATTACCTCCATGTGAAGAGAGAGCTTCCACTATGAAGATTTCAAACCATACCCAAAAAAATGCAAAACATGGTTTTTAGATCTCAAACATATACACAACCTTACTAAAAGATTCATTGAAACATTTGCATAGGGAAGAGAACTATGTCCGTGTTTGATAGAAACATGTATACTCGGATCTTTCCACATGGGAGACCATGAAAACAAATTTCTTTGGGCCCAAAGCTGATAAAACCTATAATCATATTCAATAAAATTCAATTCATGAAAAAAAAAAAAAAGTGGCAACATGAAAGCAATTTGAGAAGAGCTTAAACATACCAACCATTGGCAACTAATATCCATACATAGGAGACCCAAAAACCCTCCAAGCTTTCTTTTATCCTTGGCAGGCTCAGAAAACCACTTTTACATTCACAAGTTATGAAATAATGATAAGTTAGAAAAATTAGGCAAGCATCATGCTGCATGGAATCTTTGCAGATAACATTTATTAGTTACAGGGTGAGCATAAATATAATTCAATTCACCAAACTCCTTCAATGCTATTGCATGTGTTCAAGGAATGATCACTTTTTAGTATCTACAAAGATATGCTAGAACTCCTTACAGAGTTGCCAACTGGCACCTTCTCACAATAAAATGCTGTTATCATCTGTGGTACCTCAATACAGCATTAATCCAAGGCCAAGAATACTAATCTTTGCACATCCTCTAATTTAGACCTCTACGTTTAAATAGACACGAAGCATATCACACATAACGGTGATTTAAAATCCTTCCACAAAAAAATAAATAAATAAATAAAATGACAATTGAAAATAGTGTGAGAAACTCTCACTGTCCTTGTAAATACAAAATGCATATAATTAATCATCCAGTAAAATGGAGAACATGTAATGAATTGTAAGCTTTTTAAGGCAGTAGCTGACAATAGGATGACCTATATTAGCAACTCAATGAACAACATAAGTAACTATCCCAATCATCCATGCATTTTGGAGTTCCTATATAACCAATAAATGTGATTTAAGGCTTCAAGTCCATGAAATCACCAGTTCTACCACAACTACAAAAGATTGAATTTCTTCCTCATTCCTATTCAAGAAAACACAATGTATATAAACATCAAATAAATAAAGCTTGTATATATCAAATCAAGAATATGTCATTCCTACAACAAAGATAAATTATCACCATCAAATCAAAGCTTACCTCTTTTTGGAGGGACCCTCCAACTAAATGATCCAAAAAACGCAGCAATGTTGATATTTGGGTCTTGCTTTTGAACATATCGTTTGAGTGAAAGCTTGCTTGAAAAACTCTCTCTCCTATGTGAGGAGTTCTGAAGACGCCTTGGAAGAAAAAGGTACCTATCCTGATAGAAGCCAGATTTGTTTACTCTCCTCCCCACCTTCCAGCTCCAAGTATCACCTGGATTTGGCCAATCTACGGGAGCATACGGCAGACCTTCACCAGAAGCAAGAGGAGAAACTGGACAGATATCAAGATCATTTTTCTTTATGCCAGATGTGAAACCATTAGTTTCATTGGGAATATCAGCCTCCATGGATTCGTTCTTCTGCTGAGAAGAGATTGAGGGAGGTGTACTGTACCTAATGCCATTTAGATGCATCAGCACTTGAAAGAAAATATATATAACCCATAAACACCACAAGTACAAAATATCTTGAATAATCCAGATCTTAAAAGTTCCTTTTCAAAGGGATTACATGATAAAAAAGGACTAATTGGATATTCTCTTTATTTTTCTGAACAGAAAAGTGAAGCTTACAAGTTCCTTTTCCTAAGGATTACATGATAAAAAAAGGACTAATTGAAGATTCTCTTGATTTTTCTGAAAAGCAAAGTGAAGCTTACACATATTGAATTTAAGGATCCCCATCTTCATAAGTTTCTTTGCTAAATATTTTAATGCTCCCCAAACAATGATATTCTTTCCTCATATAACCATGGTATCTAGCTGTGTCTGCTTGGAGAAATGAAAGAGCTTTTCTAACAATACCCATTCCTCTAATTATTTATAAGCAATATAGATGCAATGCTAAGGGCTACAACCCCATGTCAGGGTTTTAAGAACTAACACTTGATTTGTAGCCTAAATAAAGTTTATCAATAGAACAATTGTTGGGTTACAATGCTTGACATAAGTGCAGCACACTAATGTATGTATAATAAACATCATAAAGTTCCTAAGATGCTAAAGCCAGAGGGTCAGCGTGACTTTTCTTGGACTGACAGACATGGCTAATTTGTATGTCCTCAAATTCTCCCAATCTCCCACATAGCCAATTCAGATGAAGATGGATTTTCTTCTGCTTCATGAGAACTTCACCATTTACTGCTCTGTCCTAAAGCAACCTGACATGAATGTCATTTATCAATTTTTATCTGATAAAACAGGTAAAATCCTTCTTAACCATGCCACTCACAAGAAAGCCAGCAAAGAGTATGAAGTCATTGTCACAAAGTTGATGATGGGGAAGCAAAATCTGTCATCCATCTCTCTAGATTGGTGGGATTGGAACAGAGGAGTTCAAGGGTTTTTATGTTGGCCACATGAGGCAGAATCGGTTTACATCTGTTTTTGGCACAATTTACTCATTATCATACGTCTATTCCTCTATTACACTTTGGTAAAAATTTCTACAAAATTTACTCCTTTTTGCGTTCATTTTTTGAGGAATCTCAAATTATTTTACTCTAATTATAACTAAATTCTTTTGATTTTATAAAGATTTTATTGTTTGTGTTGTAGCTCCCTAATGATCGAGTGCCTAACATTGTGCTTCCCTCTATTATAGTTCAGTAAAATTTCCCTTCTTTTCCTGCACTAGATTCATTTCACTGGAATGTTTAGAGACATAAAACATACCACTAAATCACAGTGAACATGGTTTTTCTACCTATCAATTGGGCTGAGAGAGCCAAGCGGGACTTCATCCTCCAAATTCCTGCAATTGGGCAAGACAATGATGACGTATCAGAAGCCAGAAAACAATTAATACTAAAAGTGGCTTTGGCAGGACTGTAAGAAGTAAAATGGGTTTCATTCAACAAACAAGACCTACAAATGAAATGGTTGATCTCTTCCAACAATCCAAATAATCCATATTCAATTCGAACATATGCCAAGAGTAATCCGAGCCCCTCAGAAGTAGGTAAAGTCCAAAATTAAACCAACATGGAAACCATGCATTCTTCCCCTTTCCCTTCCCCTTGTCCTCGTCTCTTTCATACATCAGTGCCCCCACAAATTGAACAACCTCAAAGACTCGGTTTCTGATTTCATCATAAGGTTTGCAGATTTTTTTTTCCTTAAATGAGCACTTCCCAAACACTTGAAAAACCTGAAACTTAGGATTACCTGCTTTAGTAAAAGAATTTATGGATTTTTTGTTTCCGAGAAAAAAGAATCCCCTTTCCCCTTTTTCCCTCACCTGAAAAACCTCAAACCTTGAACTTCATTTTCCATCATTTTTGTTATCTGAGGTAAGAAACCAAAAGGGAGCTAAAAAAATGAAGCTTGAATCTCGAAAGATTACCTGACACAGAGACCGTCTTCCGGATTCACAGTGTTCTTATCCATTGACATTCTCCACAGAGAAATCAAACAAGCAACAATAAAACTGAGATTGAATGAAAACTTGAAGAAATGAAGAAGAAATTGGGAGTTTCCAAGGGTTGAACAGAGCAACCTGACGCAAACCCAGTTCCAAGGACAAGTGCTTAAGCCCTCTTCTGCATGTTGAGCTCTTGGCAATCAGTGTCTGTACAAGACAGACGGTTTTGCCCCGCCCTGCATGAGCTTCCCGTGGAGCTCTTTTCAACGCGCTTTTTGGCTCGTGGTGTTCGATTCCTTCTTACCTCACCTTCCTCGGAATTCGCTAATAATGCCTCCATGTTATCGACGAGGTCTTTATCGGAAAATACAATCTAAGAATCATATTTCGTCGGAAAAATTACAATCAATTTACGTTACCTATCGATTTAAATTTTGTAGCTTTGTATTTTGATTTTATTTATTTTTACTTTAATTTTATTTATTATACTTGATTATTCTTTATTTCTTTATCTCATATCCAATGACATAATTTTCTTTTTTCCACTTTCAATTACGAGGTGGAGAGTTTGAACCGATGTCTTAACTTTTATAATAAAAAAATAATTGTTTTAATTCTATTTAAGAAATAAATAAATAATGATTATGCAATTATCAACCATAAGCTCTATGGTAATCAAATATATTAAAATTAGTTAAAAACTTATTTATTTTAAAATTATTTGATATTTTAAATAATGTGATCAAAATACTAAGAAAAATTATGACTTGACATAAAGAACAAAATCATGACAAAAAAAAAATGTTATCAAAGTACAAAGAATAATAAATAAAATATGACCAAGGTAATAAAATATAAGAATTATGATTAGAGTCAGAAGAATATGATGTATGAAGAATGTAATTAGAGTAAAAAAAATGTAAAATGAGATAGTAAAAATGTGACAAAGTTTGAAACATGGGTAGGGTGGAGAGTGTAATTAAAATATAAAAAATATAAGTTAAGTACAAAGAATATAATTAGGATAAGAAAAATATAGCTAAAATATAAAAAATATGATTGGAATATAAAGAATATGACGGTGTTAAGTTATAAAAATTATGATTTTAATAAAAAGAATGTGATTAGGAATGCATAATGTGTTTAAAGTATGAAAAATATAGTTGAAGTACCAAAAATATTATAAAAATATTGAGTCATGAAAATTGTAACCGGTAAAAATAATATGAATATGATTTGGGTATAAAAAATGTGAATAGGATATGAAAAATATAATTAAGGTGTAATAATATGATTAGAGTATAATAAATATAATTAAAATACAAAAAATATTATTAAGATAAATACGTTTAGAGTACCAAAAATATGACTGATGCATCAAAAGATACGACCAAGTACAAAGAGCATGATTAGAATAGTCGTATATGAAAACTGTAATTTAAGCATGAAGAATGTGATTAATATACAACAACAAAAAAAAAGTACTATAAAGGTAGGTAGAATGGTATTATAGTATGAACAATGCCATCAAAATCTTAAATTAGGGAAAGTATATATAAAATACAAAATAAATAAAAACATGCTAATATTATATAATTTCTTATTCATGTATCTATATTTTGCATAAAATAAATAATATAGAATATATTAAATTTTGGTAAATATTAGATAAAATATATTTAATTTCCGATTATCTTCTTATCTTATTTGACTAGTTATTAATATAATTATTAATTTTTTTTCAAAATAACATCGACCAATTAAAAACAAGTTGTAAAATTTTTAGATTTATGGAATCCATATAATCTAAACTTCATTTCCTTTTACATTATTCTCTAATTTTACTCTAAAATGATAACATCAATTCAAAAAATATGTTAAATTTTATAGAATGAAAAGAAACCATTGTCTAGAATGGCAGAAACAAGTCATAAAAAATCAGACATCAACACAGATTACAAGTCTTCAACAATTTGACCAAGTCATACACCTTGGAAAATTAGACATCAACACATATTACAAGTTTTCAGCAATTTGACCCCATTCTTTTGTCACTATCTAGAATGGTGGAAACAAGTAGTATAAGACTATGTTTGATAGTGATTTTAAAACCCTTTTTTAACATTTCAAATACTTATATGATAAAAAAATTTAATTGTTAATGAAGTTATAAGAGTTTCCTCCTAAAATCATTACCAAACGGACTCTAAGTCCCATCTTCAGCTTGCAATATTTATTGGGGTTAGCTTCTGGTAATCCACTTGATTTGTGTTCATGCCGCAAGGACTCCATGTTGACTGCCATGTATGATTGCAATAGGGAATGGTTAGGTCTTCCATCTCCATCTCGTTCTCATTTTTACTCTCATATCTGGAAGCTAGATAAAGATGTATAACGTCAATCAACTCAATTTTGTTTTTAATCTTTGTTCAGTACATCTTATTCAGATGAATGTATAGGAGAAAAACTTTATTTTCCAAGATCATGCTATCTCCAATGTTTTTAGAAAACATTTCTAATATAAAAAATATTTTTTAGAAAAGTTATATGTTTGATAAAATTTTAGAAAGTATGATTCCCCGAAAAATATATTTAGGAAAAATATTTTAATTGAAAACACTTCGAATAGTCTAAGCATTTTTGTTGTAACCCAAACAAAATGATTTAGCGGACCTCAAGAAGTATAAATCATTTGTTTAATGCATTCATCTTTTTACTGCTTTCAGTGTAAGATTTTCAACTCCACAAGGATTTCATCCTAAATTTGAGGGCAATCGTCCCGAAAAAACTGATGGTTTTTGCCACAATCACTTCTCCTGTCTCATGTTTTTAGAGTAGTACACTGTTTCACAAACTAGTCCAAAGCCCCAAGAAAGGAGAAGGAGCTTTGCCAAGTAGACAAACAGTTTGAAATCGTCATTCATTTAGATTTTCAGGCTAATATGAAAAGTCTTAAGATTTTCAGGCTAAATCTGTAACTTTAGTTACCTGTCTGCACTGAGGATATATAAGCCTTTGCCGGAAAAGTTGGATGAACTTTAGATTTCCTTACTGTGATCAGTGGTTTCCTTGCTGGCAGTCTTCATGCATAATCATCAATTCTTCTGCTACCTACTTATAGTTATAAGAAGTTCAAAGAGAATGATCATGACATTAAATAGCACCCTATCTTCCCATACTGGCCACATACTTCAGGAAAAAAAAAATGAAGTAAAAAGAAACAACAGAATTGAAAACCTAAGGAAAGTGGAAACTAGGAAAAGGGATTTGTGTTCCACTTAATGGAGTTGGTACTCTAGAAAGAAACTTTAATGGTGCATTTAGGGTCATGTTCAATGGCTTCCAAACTCCCTATAAACCTTGCCTTTCCATGGGACGCCATAAGTGTGGAAATCAAGATTAATAGAAGGGCATGCTCATACCTGTTCGATGCTGCCATCCTCTATCTCCGTGTTGAAAGAAAGCAACATGCTTTCGTGGAGCAAATTTTCTAAATCTTCCACGCAAAGTGGTGCTGTGAAAAAAAAGGGGAAAAAAAAAAGATTAAAAGCTTCAAGCCAAATGTATGCAGAAGGACATGAATGAATAATGGAGGCAACCTTTGGACTCTGAGAACCAAGAGAAGATATCTGCGGCTAGTTGAAGAGACTTCTGATGAGAATCTCGGCCGCCCCACTGGTTTTGGACGGCCATTTGAAGGCCGTTCCATTGAGACAAATGCCGTGAGATTCCATCCTGCAGACGACCACCTTGAGTGGATGCAACGACACCGTTTCTGTTGGTGGATTCCATTTGAAAAATTCTTCTGCTGCAGACTCTTCTCTTGGTTTGCTGTCCTCCCTCAGAGCGATTCAACCTTCTCTGAGAGAGCCGCAGAGAAACACAGGGAGAAATGGCAGAGAAACACAACTCAGCATTTTGTGGAAAAGGAAGAAGCCCCAAAATGGATGGTCGGACCAGAACCCCTCGGACAAGCCCACGCGTGCCGCAATAATAACCAGTACTATTCTCGGTTGGAATTACGAAACCAGTTGAAACGATGTCGTTTCTTTTTCTCCGTTTATTAAAACGAAGAGTTTCAGACTTTGCAACTCACAATAAAATTACGGTTTCACCGTTTTTGAGAAAGAGTTGAGTTTCCCGCCTTATCTGGTTATGGAAATCATATTAAAGTAAAAAAAACGGCATTTGTTTTTGCCTTTCTTCCCATCTCTAACTTCTATAATACATCCAATGCTTTCAAAATTGAATCATGTTAATTAAAATTGGTGATATGATAAATATATAATTTATATTAAAATAATTATAATAAATAAAAATATAAATAAATAATTAAATTAGTAATTAAAATTAAATATGTTGGACAAAATAACTTAATATTATATGTTAAAAATAATTTTTTATTTAAAATTAAAATAATTAATTTATTCTTAATCTCAAATTTTCATTAACTCATTTATCTGCATCAAGTGAGAGTATATTTTACAACTATAACTCCATGTTCATGATTATTTTTTATTATAAATGTTTTGCGATTATCTAATATATTTATAATGCTTTAAATACAAATGTTTAACAAATAAATTTATTCATTAAGATTGAAAAAAATAAATATTAATTAAAATTATAAAAATAAATACATAAATTTAATAATTTAGAATAGATTTTAAATTAATTTTACCAAACAATTTTAATATTTAAAATTAATATTTTAAAAATAATTTAACTTAAAGTCATTAAGTAAAAATATTAAATTTTACCAAACACCTTACTAGTGAAAATATTTTTACAATCATTATTCTACATTTACCATTATTTAATCTATCTTCAATACTTTAAATATAATCTTATAACAACTAAATTTATTCCTTAACATTAATAAAAATAAATATTTATTTTAAATTAGTGAAGCTAGATATTAGTTAAAATTAATAAATATAAATATTTTAATTTGATTTTTAAAAATAATTTTTAACTTAGAATAAAAAGTTTTTTAAGGAAATTAAAATAATTTTTCTTAAAACTCAATTTAAATCATTAAGCAATAAACCCCCCCTAATTAAACCCTGTGGTTTTTCAAACGACATTGCGGAGGCGGGTTATGCTTATCGTTGTCTGAAAATCGGGGAGGAAGATTTCGTGCATATGTCAATGTTCCTCTTCTTCATGCTGCAACCCCCTCGCCAAGATCAATGAAGACTTTGATCACCGTCAATGCCTTTTCTCAGCCCCAACTCGCTCGCCTCCCTAGTGGAATCGGCCGTGTCAACTCAATGCTCCCGCTTAGGCAGAGCTGCCCATGCTCAGATCATCAAGACCCTCGACAACCCCCTCCCTTCTTTCATTTACAATCACCTTGTCAACATGTATTCCAAACTCGACCGTCCCAACTCAGCCCAACTCCTCCTCTCACTCACCCCCAACCGCTCCGTTGTCACCTGGACCGCTCTCATCGCCGGCTCCGTCCAAAACGGTCGTTTCACCTCTGCCCTCTTTCACTTCTCTAACATGCGCCGTGACTCCATCCAACCCAATGACTTCACCTTCCCCTGTGCCTTCAAGGCTTCCGGCTCGCTTCGCTCTCCTCTCGTCGGGAAACAGGTCCATGCATTGGCGGTCAAGGCCGGTCAGATTAGCGATGTTTTTGTTGGATGTAGTGCTTTTGATATGTACTCCAAAGCGGGCCTCACAGAGGAGGCTAGGAAGATGTTCGATGAAATGCCTGAAAGAAATATTGCGACGTGGAACGCGTATTTATCTAATTCAGTGCTCGAGGGCCGGTATGACGATGCGCTTACTGCATTCATTGAGTTTCGGCACGAGGGTTGGGAACCCAACTTGATAACGTTTTGCGCTTTTCTCAATGCGTGTGCTGGAGCCTCGTATTTGAGGCTTGGGCGTCAGTTACATGGGTTTGTGCTTCAAAGTGGATTTGAGGCGGATGTCTCGGTGGCTAATGGACTCATTGATTTTTATGGGAAGTGTCATCAGGTTGGATGCTCGGAAATTATATTCAGTGGCATTTCTAAGCCAAATGATGTTTCTTGGTGCTCAATGATAGTATCATATGTGCAAAATGATGAGGAAGAGAAGGCCTGTTTGGTCTTCTTGAGGGCTAGGAAAGAAGGCATTGAGCCAACAGATTTCATGGTTTCAAGTGTTCTTAGTGCTTGTGCTGGCCTTTCAGTGCTTGAAGTGGGAAAGTCAGTTCATACGCTTGCTGTGAAGGCTTGTGTTGTGGGCAATATTTTTGTGGGCAGCGCACTTGTTGATATGTATGGAAAATGTGGAAGCATTGAGGATGCTGAGAGGGCATTTGATGAGATGCCTGAGAGGAATTTAGTTACTTGGAATGCAATGATAGGTGGGTACGCACACCAAGGGCAAGCTGACATGGCTGTCACATTGTTCGACGAAATGACATGTGGCAGTCACAGGGTTGCACCTAATTATGTTACATTTGTGTGTGTTTTATCAGCATGCAGCAGGGCTGGGTCAGTGAATGTGGGCATGGAAATTTTTGAGTCAATGAGAGGAAGATACGGAATTGAACCAGGAGCAGAGCATTATGCATGTGTTGTGGACCTGCTTGGGAGAGCAGGAATGGTAGAGCAAGCCTATCAGTTTATAAAGAAAATGCCAATTCGACCAACAGTTTCAGTTTGGGGGGCTCTTTTAGGAGCTTCTAAAATGTTTGGGAAGTCAGAATTGGGAAAGGTTGCCGCTGATAACTTATTTGAACTAGACCCACTAGACTCTGGCAACCATGTTCTGCTTTCAAATATGTTTGCAGCTGCTGGCAGGTATTAGCATTATTTGAAAACAATGCTTCACGAATCTTTTCAAAGTAACTTTCTCGAGGTCTCAGTTTCATTTACACCTACATGAAATTCCTTTGATATTCTGCTCTAGAACAGAAGATGGTTCTCTTTTAAATTTCTACAAATAATCATGATCCAGCATCATCCTGCACAACCATAGCGTTAATCTAGGAACTTGGGAGGCATGTGCTGCACAATAGTTAATTCATTATGAATTCAGTGAGCCCAGAAGGGGTATTGCTGATTTCATCACCCATCTAGGTTTGTTCACCAAATAAGTCATGATTTTAGGCCTTACTGGAAGAGTCCCTGTTCTATTCATATGCAGCACATCAACTTCACAAGTACAAGCATGGATGCTACTGTTCAACAAAAAGAAATAAATAAAGAAAAGGAAAAAGAGAAAGAATGGTTATGTTCTGATGGAATCTGTTTTTCTAATTTTAAATGCTTGGTTTAGTAAAAGTTCCACATAAATCCCATGTGCCTGGGTTGTGGCCTTTAGGTATTCTTTTAATTAATTTTCATTTTGCCTCTTGCTCATCTGAAAAAAGAGGCGGCTGTATTTTTTCTTGTTAACTAATTGTTCTAGGAAATAAATGCAGGTGGGAAGAAGCCACACTTGTGAGAAAGGAGATGAAGGATGTCGGGATCAAAAAGGGTGCAGGATGCAGTTGGATCACTGCAGGGAATGCAGTCCATGTCTTCCAAGCAAAGGATACTTCCCATGAGAGAAACTCAGAGATTCAGGCAATGCTGGCAAAGCTGAGGGGGGAAATGGAGGCAGCTGGCTATATACCCGATACCAGTTTTGCTCTGTTTGATCTAGAAGAAGAAGAGAAAGCGATGGAAGTTTGGTACCACAGTGAAAAGATTGCCCTTGCTTTTGGCCTCATCTCTATTCCTGCTGGAGTACCCATAAGGATCACCAAAAATCTTAGAATTTGTGGAGATTGTCATAGTGCCATTAAGTTCATTTCCGGCATTGTTGGTAGAGAAATTATTGTGAGAGATAATAATCTATTCCATCGCTTCAGGGATAATCAGTGCTCTTGTAGGGATTATTGGTGATGAACTGAAATTTTTTACAGTTCTTCACGAATTGGAGAGCTTTCCAACAAAAAATAGTGTTGTTTTTTGAAGATAAATTTATGGAGGAATACACATTTATATCGAATTAGCCCGGAAAGTGTGTTCTTCATTGTTGACTGATAATATTTGCAGCTTCAGATTCAATTTCTATTCCCACAAATGCCAGTAGGCTGGACATCACAATCAGGCATTATACATTTGAAATATTTCTAAATCCTTTTGGCTATATGTTGTGACAAGAAAAATAAGAGAATGATGATTTCTCATTGAACAAAATAATTGGTACACAACTATTCCAGGAAAAAACTAATTTAGAAAAGTCAAACCTATAAATCCCATGATTGAATGGATTGTTTCCCTAACTAAATATATACACATTGATTTGTCAATTAGATTATAACAATTGTACAATTCAACACTCCCCTTCAAGTTAGAGAATAGATGTTTTCCATTCCTGGTTTGGAAATAATTCCATCAAAAGTAGCACCATTGAGTCCTTTGGTTAGAACATCTGCTAGTTGACTCCCTGAGGGCACATAAGGCATACTGGTCAAACCTCCTTCAAGCTTTTCCTTGATAAAGTGTTTGTCAATCTCGATATGCTTCGTCATTTTGTGTTGTACTAGATTATGAGCAATGTTTATTGCTAACTTATATCACAGTACAACTTCATAGGACCTTCCCACTTGATTCTCAAATCATCTAGGATGATCTTCAACCACAATAATTCACACACTCCTTGGGTCATTGCCCTAAACTCTGATTCAATACTAGACCTTGCCACCACATTCTGCTTTTTTACTTCTCCATGTTATCAAATTTCCACCAAGAAACGTGCAATATCCAAACGTTGATCTCCTATCCACTGATGAACCGACATAATCTACATCTGTGTAGGCTTCTAGAGTGAGTTCATTATTCCTTTTGAATAGAACACCCTTTCCTAGACTATCTTTTAGGTAGTGTAACACATAATAGGCAGCTTGAAGATGTGTCTCCCTCAGATCATGCATGAACTAACCAATCATGCTTATTGGGTATGCTATATTTGGCCATGTATGAACAAGATAAATGAGTTTTCCTATCAATCTCTAATACATTTCTTTATCAACAACTGGTTCTTCTTTTGCTTCCCCTAATTTCTAGTTTGGCTCAATTGGTGTAGTTGTCGGTTTACAACCAAGTTTTCCTATTTCTTTCAAGAGATTTGTCACATACTTTTGTTGTGAGATAAAAATTCCATGTCTTGAGTATGAGACTTCAATTCCAAGGAAATATTTCAATATTTCAAGTTCCTTAATTTCAAATTTTTTGATCAAACGTTGTTATAGATCTTGTTTCTCCTTCTCGTCATTTTCCACAACAATAATATCATCAACATATACTAGGAGGGTTGCCATTCTCCCTGTGGCCGAATGTTTGATGAAAAGAGTATGATCTCCTTGGCTTTGTCTATACCCTGTTGTTTTCATCACTCTAGCAAATCTCCCAAACCAAGCTTTGGGCCATTGTTTCAACCCGTATAGGGCCTTTCTCAATCTACACACCTTATTAATTGTTTCATTTCTTTCAAATCCTGGTGGAATGCGCATATAAATTTCTTATTCTAGGTTGTCGTGCAAGAAAGCATTCTTCACATCATATTGTTGAAGTTGCCAATTAAAATGAGCTACGAGAAATAACAAGATTCTCATAGTGCTCATTTTTTCCAAATGAGCAAATGTCTCCTGATAATTAACTCCATATGTATGAGTGTATCTCTTAGCAACAAATCTTGCTTTATATATTTCAAGAGAACCATCAACCATGCATTTCAAAGTGAAAACCCATTTGCAACCCACTAAGTTCTTCCCTTTTGGCTTATCCACAATCTCCTATGTTTTATTATTTTCCATTGCATCCATTTCCTCTCTCATATCATTCCTCCACTCTCTTTGTGATAATGCCTCATGTAAAGTGTTTGGAACAAAAATAGTGTTTAGACTCACAATAAAATTTCTATGTTGTGGAGACAAACATTTGAGTGACACATAATGGGATATCATATATAAAGGTCACTTTGTGCATTCTCTGGTACCTTTTCGAAGAGCAATAGAAATATATAAATCCCTATTTAGTGTTTCAATAGATTGTATATGCAAAGATGGATTAGAAATTACCATGTCTTCATTAGTAGGGCTTGGGATGTCATTTTGAGCTTGTGTCAGGTCTGGAATAGTTGTTTTTCTTGAGTACACCTGGGAAAATAGCATAGAGTCATAAGTACGGATAAAAGTTGGAGTAACTATTGGTGTTGACACATGTTCTAGAGCTAGCATAGATTCAAGTACTCAGATAGACTCAATGAAGGTTGGAACATTCTATTTTTGAGTAGAAGGAGATGAAATTGAGGGTAGGATAAGAGGCTTAAAGGAATTGAGATCACCACAATCTTTTTCTTTCATGAATGAAGTCTCCCCTTGAAGATAAGATTGTGTGAAGTATGGTTTGTTTTCAGAAAATGTGACATCGGTAGATATATAAAATTTTCTAGAGAAGGGATGATAACACGTATACCCTTCTTGTGTAGATGAATAGCCAAGAAACACACATTTGATTGCTTTGGGGTCTATCTATTTTGACTATGAACCTGGACAAAAGAAGTACAACCAAATACTCTGGGTATGATGTTGCTTGATGTTCTGACATGTGGATAGAATTTCGCAAGGATTTCCAGGGGAGTCTTGAAATCTAATATTTGTGAGGGTAGTCTATTGATCATGTAAGTGGCAATAAGAACAACCTCTCCCCAATAAGATTTAGGAACATCCCCCTGAAATAACAATGCTCGAGTAGTGTATAGTAGATGACTATTTTTCCTTTTAGCGACCCTGTTTTGTTGTGGTGTGTTTACACAGGATGATTCATGAATAATGTCTTCTTTTTGGAAGTAAGATGTCAAAATTTGGTTGAAGTAATGCCTTGCATTGTCAGACCTAAATATTTTAATTTTTACCCCAAATTGGTTTTGAATCATGGAATGAAAGTTAGAGACAACACTACTTACATCAGATTTTTGTTTGATTAAGAATATCCAAGTTACCCTGGTACAATCATCAATTAGAGAAATAAACCAATGAGACCCGGAAATATTTGGAATTGTGAATGGTCCCAAAATGTCACTATGAATCAATTCAAAAGGATGAGAACTACTTTTATTGCTAATAGAAAAGGATACATGTGCACACTTTGTAAGTTCGCAAATATCACAATGAAATTTTGTCATATCCAATCCTTTAAACAAAAAAGGAAACATGATAAAATGATGAAGCCAAATGGCATCTCTATTTGAATAACTAAGAAATTATAAAAGACAAATTATTCATGACTTTATTGAAGAACCCGATGTTTCAAGATAGTAAAGCCCATTCATTTCCTTAGCAAGTCCAATCTTCCTCCACGAACCTTGGTCCTGAAAAACACAATAAGAAGGATGAAAAATTGCATTACATTTTAGGTCTTCCATGATTTTTTGAATCCAAATAGGATTTGCTGACAATTTTGGTACATGAAGGACGCTTTTAAGAACAAGAGTAAATGTCACATAGATATCTCTTAGTCCTGCAACTGTAGTAAGAGAACCATCTGCTACAATAATTTTCCTACTACTAGAACATGGAGTATAATTGCTGAAATATTATGAAGTGTGAGTCATGTGATCGGTGGCTTCTGAGTCAATTACCCAATAGTTGGCCAAACACTTTTTTGAGACATGAATGAAGACTTACCTGAGAGCGCCAATGAACATGCATCAGAAGGCTTCTCAGGAGATCCTAACAAGCCTCTAAGCCTTTCAATCTCTTCACTATTAAGGCCTTCTTTCTCCTGTCCCTCACTTTGATTGGTTTGTTCTATTAGATGAGCTTGAGATTTCTACTGGCCTTCTCGATGTCCCCATTCTCGGCTTGATGTTGATGGTTAACCAATCAATTTCTAGCAATGCTCCTTGGTATGCCTCAGTTTTTACAGTAGGTGCACCACAAATTATCCTTGTTGTCTCTCCCCGAGACTTTTAACAGGTCTGTTTTCCCTTTTCTTGTGTCTAGGTTTGTTAATTTTTAGTCACTAAGGCTGAAGCTTCTAAAGTTTGAGGTTCAAGCATTATACCCCTTTGGCTTTCTTCTGCCCTAATTAGAGAGATTGTCTCCTCCAGTGAATGTGTCTCCTCCCTGCCAAGTATCTGAACCCTAACTTGATCAAATTCAGGGTTGAGTCCAGCCAAGAAATCATAAACTCGGTCTTTCTCAATGGAGTTCTTCAAGATAGCAGTGTCTTTTGAACACTTCATCTCAAATACCTAATAGTGATCAAATTCATGCCACAAATTCTTCAACGAATTGGCATACTCTATCACTATTCTACTCCCCTATTTGGTGGCACTTGTCTTCAACTTAATTTCATATACTTGGGCTGCATCATAAGCTTTTGAGTAGGTTCGACAAATAGAGTTCCAAATCTCCTTTTCTGTAGTAAAAAACATACAAGTATCACTAATTGCAGGATCCATTGAGTCCCACAACCATGACATGATCATGGAATCATCTTTATCCCACTCTTCAAATGTTGGGTCTCCTTTTTTTGGTCATGTCTCGAGAATATGGTTGAGTCTCCCTTTGCCCTTTAGATATGTTTTAATAAATTGAGACCACTTGAGATAATTTTTCTCATTTAGCTTGTAATTGGCTCTAACATTTTGTAGATCTCCTGTCATTTCATTTGAGTTAACCTCGTCTGAGTGAACAGAGATTTTTGAAGGTGTGATTTCAAATGTGGACATAGTAATAGAGGGCAGAAACATAAGGAAGAGAAAGGCTAGAGAAAAAAATAACCCTGGAAATGGGTTTGAAGAAGAGAATGCAACAATGAGGGTTGCGATCAAATTGACACTGCGCGGCTATGAAGGCTGACACAATGTAGCAATGAAGGCTATATAGAACGAGAACCCAAACAAAATAATTAGTACACAACAATATATATACTTGGAAAAAACTAATTTAAAAAAGTCAAACCTATAATCCCGTATTGAAGGGATAATACAAATCTAAGGGATTATTTTCCTAACTAAATATATACACATTGATTTATTAATTAGGTTGTAACAACTGTACAATTCAACATGTTGCAATGAAGATTTAGAATTGACATCTCATCCATTCCATGTTTGAATTACTTAATTGATAATGGAAATGAAATGAAAATTAATTTTGATGGAAATGAGATTTCAATTAATCCTTAAGAGGAGGAATTTTGATAAAAACTTGTATGAATAACTTGTTTTAAAAATAATTATTTTATTTTATTTTTATTAAAAATTGTAAATTCAATTTATATAATATGAACTAAATTTAATTAAAATATTATTAAAAATAAAAACAAAATTTTAATTACAAATAAATTTAAAATAAATAGCTTTTAATAAAATATAAATACTAATATTATAATAAAATAATAAATTATATTTTTATAAATATTAAAAAATATGGATATTGACATCTTGTAAAAGTATAATTGATTTATTTTGTTATAAATAATAATAATAATAATAATAATTGAAAATTAATAATTATTAATACTTTTTATTTTACATGGATTTAAAAATTATTAAATTCATTAATAAATTTAATACAAAGTGTAGCTTAATTTGAAGTTGATTTCTCTAATTAAAAAAAAATAGAAAAATATGATTTTATACAAAAGAAAAAACAAAAGTCATTTTAGAACAATTTTTGTGACAATTTTTTTTTTTATATATTTATTAGGTCATTATTTAAGTTTTAAATTATTGAAAAATAGTTGAAGTGCGAAAGAATTTAGAAAAAAAATTTAGAAGTGGCGTGAAAAATGAGAAAAAAAAAAAACCTATTGGTGTTTGAACCTACAAAGACAAATGTTATGTAAATATTCAGGTTTATTAAAAATGGATCCAAACACGAAAGATTATGAGAAAATAAAGGTTAATCTTAATAGAGAAAATACCCAAGAGCAAGGGTGAATTGAGTTTTAAAAAAATCTTTTTCAAACACAACAAATTCAAACAAAGGAAGCATAAAACTAAATAGATAAGGTTAAAAAAAGCAAACTCAAATTTTATAGTGGTTCGACGCCTCTTGCCTATGTTCACTCTCCTCAAGCTCTTAACTGAGTGAGGGTTCTACTATACTTGAAATTTCAACTAAGCTTCCAACACTTTTACACTTAGATTTCAACTCCAATGGACTCTTATACAATCCCTTTAAGTCTTTCCTCACTTAAAACTTTTAATACTCAAATAATAAGCTTAAATCTCTCAACCTAAACAAGGGCTCAAATACAACTTAAATGCTAAGATGAATCACAATGGTGTACTAATGAATATACAAATGGAGATTTAATGCACCCAGGAAAGAATGAGAGCTTTTAAGGCAAGAACAAGTAGGCAAACAAATAAATATAGGTGTTCTCTTACTTATAAATGAAGTGAAGCTCTCAATTTATAAGTTTCTACCATTATGAGCCAAAAATGCCAAAAGTAGCCTCGACCAGTCAAGTTAGAGGTCAACCGATTGACTAGCCGTTAAGCAATAAATGCATGGCAGGTGACCGTTAGGCCTTGACCGGACCTCGACTGGGAAGACATATCCTCCGATCGGGAATGTAAGACTATTGGAATAGAGATAGAATTTTTGCATCTTTCGACCGGACCTCGACCAGGAAAGTGTAACCGGTCGACCTATACCTTAGTTGGTTGAGCCGATTGGCCAGTGCCTTGAGTAGTTCACCAATTTTGGCCCAAAAACCTATATTTTTTTGTTATTTTCTTTTCTAACATTTAGACAAGGTTTTTAGGTAAATTAATATATCAATTTTGAAACGATTTGTCTAAGGTTCATTTGATAAAACTCGGGTTTAGATGGAAATGTAACTTTAATGCATAAACCAAGTTTTTAAAGATGCGTGAAAAGATATGAAAATCCTAAGTCCACCCATGCATTCGTCTTACATATATTTCCTATTATTAAATGTCTTTCAATTGCCTTGATCTTGCATTCATTAGGTTTTTTGATGAATTTCCGAACTAACACTAGAAATTCTTTATAATTCAAACCAATTAACAACTTAACCATTATTTGTTATCATCAAAATGTGATTAAGAGAACTCTTAGGCTAACAAATTAAACACAAAAATGGGGTCCAACCTAAAAGACAAGACATTTTACAAATATTCGACCTAACTATACCGAACAATGAAGAGATAGATAAATGTGTATTTCTTGTTGGTGCTCGGCTAATGATAGTCCTTCTGGATAGAATCCAAGAGGGCCACCTTTGTTTTGTCCCGCATAAAGGAATGTCTGGATAGGAATCCAAGCACACCTCTCTGAAGATTAAGTCAGAGAATTGACTTGAGTAAAAAAATGTGTTTTTTTGGAAAGAATGTAGCATACCTTTCATGTGGTTATGAGTAACTATTTATTCTCACTCACATGTAATGTCCATTTAGACGTTTAATGGTGTCTTAATTGAACTAACTTCACTAACTTGAACAACAATCTGAATTTGACCGGATTGGTTGCATGTTAATTGTAGCAATGATTGATAGTCTATAATGGTTGTCTTGCCTTAATCAACCTTAACTACTGGCGTTTTATCCCGTAATGGCTACATTAATCATGGGTATTGTTTGTCGTTCAATCAATGCCCGAAGGCAACTTAGGCGTCACTCTTAGTGTTCAACCGTTTGGGACCATCCTTTTACCATATTGGGTCTAAATGGACTATTCTTTTGACTTTAAGCTCCCATCTAGGTGGCTGAGTCTTGGAAGCAAACGACAATGGACGCAAACGACAACAGGGTACGAAACCCACATTTCTCAAGGTGAGTTTATATTATTTCATTGTGGATATTCTTATTTGATTTAGTTGGACGCAAACATAATTTCTCTTTATTATTTTATAAATTCAAATTTGGCAAAGATCTTATTCTTAATTCTACCAAGAATGAGTTTAAAGGCTGTTTTAAAAAGAGTTTCTAATTCTTAAGAAACATAACTTGTTTAAGTGTTTAAGAATTGCTTTTGATACTCAAAACACATTTGACAAATTTTTATTTTCGATGTAAAAACAGTTTTTAAGAATTCATCATGAAAACATATGTTTTTATGAATTATTTTCGATTTTTTTAAAATATAGTTGAACAAATATAAAAAGTATATAAAAAATAAAGTATTATTTGTTTTTTTTTTTTTTTTTAAATGTTTAGGAAGGTTACAAGGTTTCAAATAAATTTTGATTCCAAAAATATTCTATAACTGATTTTGAGAATCATTATCAAAACCTTTCTTTCAACCGTTTTAGAAAATGTTACCAAACAAGCCGTAATCATGGGGAACTTATATTCTCAGGAACGGGAATAGCAAATTTACGAAAATTGACAAGCCGACCGGAGATATTCTTTACTCATGTGAGTGCAAGCTCTGCTATTTTGGGATGAGACAAAACAGAGGCATTGCTGGCTGAGAAGGCAAGTTGGAGGAAGTGGTAATCTAAGAAACGACGTCGTCGTTGTCCCAAATTCCCAATATATACACTGCCATCGGCCTGATCACACCCATACATAACATTGAGCGGAAAGAGTGGGAGTGGTGAAAATGGCGGCAGCCCAAGGAGTGTGCATCCATCACATTGCCAGAGGGTCAGCCGACGTCAAGCGTCTGGCCAAATTCTACCAAGAGGTTCATTCTAACTTCGCCTCTCGTTTTTCCCCCTGTGTGTTTCTTTTTTCTCCAGAAAGAAACAGAAACTACTTCACCTTCTAACACTCTATGTTTTGCGCAGATCCTAGGGTTTGAGCGGGTAGAAAGCCCTAATTTGGGGATAGAGGTGGTGTGGCTGAGGCTTCCCCCAGTTTTCACTCTCCATCTCATACAGAAGGACCCTGAATCCAAGCTTCCAGAAACCCCATGGAACCCCTCATCAGCAGTCGTTGACCCTAAGCACCTAACCAGAAGCCATCATATTTGTTTCTCCATCTCCAATTACGAATCCTTTGTGCAAACCCTAAAGGTAACCTTTTTATTAATTTCAGATGATCGTTAATTTCTCCCTTTGTTTTTTCATTTTTTTTAATGATTATACTGTTATTGGTGAATCTTTATCAACGATTAAGTTTAGCCTCCGTCTGCAGTTTGGAAAGCACGGATAAAGGGAAAAAAAAATGGAAAGAAGATTAAATTAGTTTGATTTATCATAGAAAATTCCAGAAAAAAAGAGCGAACTGAGTCCAGATCACATGTCTGATGCAGTACCAAATCGGTATGATTGGCTAATAGCATTTTCCAAAAGATCATAGGTGTAAACTTATTTTCTAAATTTTCTTCATTTTCCCTTTCCTTCCGTTTCCTGTCTTCCTACATTCCATGATCCTAACGGATCCCTAAGGATCACAGTAATGTGAATTACCAATAACTGTATCGGTGATGCTATGTGAATGCATTCTGCAACTATGGGAGACGTGTAGGGTGGATTCTTCTTCAAACTATTTGCCATTTTGTACCTTTTATGGCTAAGGTAGTATTAGAATTTGATCAAAATTTCCGGCTTATTGCAAGGAAGATCAAGCATCATTTATGTTGTGGAACTTTTGTTAAAGTGGACATATAACTAAAAATATGGAGACTAGTTCTGGTTTCTGCCACTTTACAATAGCTTGAACTAGGGACTGTGATATAGGAGTGGGAAGTTGTGTAATGAATGGTTTGAAAGTGACTGCCAAAGGTGTAGTTGCATAGTGGTATAGGAGGTGCATATGAGAGGAAGACAATAATACTCTGTTTTAAGGTGTTAGGAAATCATTTCATTTTAAATTTTACATTGATGACTATAGCATCAATGTTTTGATATGGGTATGGAATAAACGGGTTCCCCCAACCAAAATGTTACACTTATGATAGATTTTATCAATTGGTTTGGGTCTCTGTGAGGGGGCTGTGTTTCTTGGAGTCCCTGGCATTTTTTTGCTTTGCCTATTGGCTCATTTTGTATACTACCTCTGTACTTGGTTCTGTTTGGCATTTTTAGTATATTTTCATTGCCTATGGAAAAAAAAAAAAAACAGAGTGCCAATTTTGAGGTGTTTTTGTGGTTTGGGAACTTGTTTGTCCTTGATTGTCTCTGCACTGGTGGGCATTTGATGGAAGGTGTAGGAATGGCTGGAATTTTCAGAAACCACTGCATTTAGTTTGTTACTGTTAATGGATGTCAGTACGTAACTTGTGTTTCCTTCTTCCACAAGAAGTGGCTGAAATGAATGTGGTCATGCATGCAGGAAAAGGGAATAGAGATTTTTGAGAATACCCAGCCTGATGGGAAAACCAAGCAAGTAACCTTTTATGACTATCCTTTTTACTAGTAGAAATTTTGTTTTTTTTTCCTATGTTGAGCGCATCCTCCCCAATAGTATATATATATATATGTGGCATTCACATAAATCATTGAAAACTTACTGTAATCTGCAGGTAATGGATTGGAGGTGGGAAACTGGGAACCTGCAATGCAGTAAGAAGGGCTGGTTTTTCGTATGATTGCATATAAATGTATGTCCCTATGAATTAGAGTAGAAGGTAAATAAATATCAAAAGATGGTAACTTGTGATCAAGATGCCCATCTACAATTTATTAAGCTGTAATGTCTGTGTGCTTTTAAATATTGTTGGATAATTTTCTATCTTCATCTTCTTTGTGCCGAGCAGAACATGTGCAATGAGCAATGAGATGGGAACAGTGACGTGTCATCTTTTGTCTTTGATTGCTAAAGTTATGCTATTGCTGCAATTGGTTTTTGGAAAAATTTCACCTCATATTCCAGGCCCAAATTACTTAAATTAAGACCCCAGATAATTGGGGCCTCAAGATTAAATTGTACGTACAACTATTTGTTGAAAGAAAGGTAGTAGCGTTGCTAGTCGATGGCAGCCTACTGGAGAACTAACTTTTGATGTCTAATTCACCCTTTATTGTCGGATCCGTATGTTTATACCCTATTTCTAGTTGTAACAATCTGAACTGTTAATTTTGTTTCTATGCTACTTATTAAAGATTAAAAAATCTTTTACTATAAAAATATATGTAAAAATTATTTTATTACGGTTGAAACAGCAGCTTTTTGTTTTTTTTTTTTTTGAAAAATAATTTTTTCAAAAAAAAAACTATGAATATTTTATGTGACCTTCACTAATCTTCAATTTAAAATCCAATAAAAAAATTGTTAAAAAAAAGGGTGAATCTACATTTTAATGGCATTTTATTTTATTTTATTTACTTTTATTAAGATAATCAAAATTAAATTAAAGTAAAAATAAACTCAAAATTATAATTTATCATTATCATCAGCGCTAAAACTCAGAGGCGGTGAAACCAATCAAACAAGTTGCAACGTGTGGGATGCAAGGCCCAAGCTTATTGATGTTTCGCCCAATCCCTCTCCACTTGACACCTACACCCACGTCGACAACTGACTTTCTCCTTTTCTTGAAACGTGTCTGCATACTGCAACGTGGCACCGCCTTACTTACCCTGCCCGCTCTTTTATAGCCTCTCTCCATACATCCAATTCCCCAAACTCAAACCGAACATTCTTAGCGTAAGAAGAAGATGAGTCAGGAACAGCCACGACGACCTCAGTCCGACCAAGAGCCAATAAAGTACGGGGACGTTTTTCCAGTGGCGGGAAGCCTAGCAGATAAACCAGTTGCACCTCAAGATGCTGCTCTGATGCAGTCCGCTGAGACTGCGGTGCTTGGACAGACCCAGAAGGGTGGCCCAGCCGCCACCATGCAATCTGCCGCCACCCGCAACGAGAGAGCTGGTCTTGTCGGTCATACCGATATCACTAATGCAGCCGGAGATGAAGGGGTCACCGTTACTGAGACTGATGTCCCCGGTCGACGTATCATCACCGAATCGGTTGCAGGACAGGTTTCTCTTTATTGTCCCATTTTCATACACAACTACTACATAAGCGTTATGTTTGTTGAACTTCTTTCTTTGTTTTTGCTAGGTTCTTGGACAGTATGTTGAACCGACGCCTGTGTCGCAGATGAACCCGACGGTAACGGCGAGACAGGCTGCGATAACTATAGGTGAAGCACTGGAAGCAACTGCACAAACTGCCGGTAATAAGCCAGTGGACCAAAGTGATTCGGCGGCAATCCAAGCAGCAGAGGTGAGAGCAACCGGCAGTACTATCATAAGCCCAACTGGGGTTGCCGCTGCAGCTCAGTCCGCAGCATCTATGAACACCGGCCTGACTCGAGACGAGGACAAGATTAAGCTTACTGATGTTTTATCGGTGAGTTCCCTAAAATATATCAATTCAATTGATTGGTGGGAAGTCATGTCGTATAATTGTTTTGATATGGAGGCGTGATATTTCGTGGCAGAATGCGACGGCGAGACTGCCGGCGGATAAAGCTGTAACGCGCCAGGATGCCGAAGGAGTGATGAGTGCGGAGATGCGGAACAACCCGAATTTGGCCACGCATCCAGGTGGAGTGGCATCATCTGTAGCTGCAGCTGCACGCCTGAATGAAAGTGTGGTGTAATAAACCCAATCAAGCAGAGACATGAGGTGAAGAGGCAGCCAAGCTTTTGCGTGGAATATGGTTATGTTTATTAACTCTGTTGTTAGTGTTCTGAGTGTTTCAGTGTGTGAGCATCAGAATGAGAGCGAAATTTTACCTGTGTTTTCATAGTGTCTGTCCACTGTCATTTGACATATTTTGGCTGCATTGCAGCATGTGGTCTGTTCAACTATGAGTTATCAATTTGAGAGTCCCCTACTCTTTTCCCCCTTTTCTTACAGAACTAGTTGACTTCGAAAATCTTTCCATTTTTTTCTTTCATTTTATTAATAAAATGTTAATTCATTAAAATCTTGCACCCGGCTGACTTCATATCATGGCTGAGTTAACTGGCTTTTAAAATTGCTGGTCTGCCCACACATCCTTCTATGGACGAAATCAGGAGATCATATAAAGGAATCCCATCGCTTAACTCAGAAGAAAAAAAGAAAAAAGAAAAACCATGTGTGATGTCCATGCTGTTAATTTTTCTCCTTCCTCTATTATTCTTTCAGTGATATTTATTTAGTCTTAATTTGGCCCATGTTGATCAGATTCATTTCGTGTTCTTGAGTAGACGGTTGCCATTTACATCCTTCTCGTGTTAATAAAAAGTTGGGCCTCCATATTTGGCCGGTCACTTGTCCCTTTTTCCTAAGACCTGGGATAGCAGTTTTATTTTTCAATCACTTATTTTTATCAATTTTCCCCTGCATGGAGGCGGAATTATTTTTATTGCTGAGATATTTTTGTGTGTACTTTCAGCTTGAAGTGAAACAATAGGCCTTATTTTGTCGATGGATGCTTAACAATTTTTGACATTTTTGTAGGACACTTCATCGTACTCGCTTCAATTTCCTTTTGAATTTAGTCATTGTTTTGTTTGGTCCTCCAACGTCTACATTTGGGGCAAACAACCTTTTCCTTTACTTGTTTAAAAGTTTATTGTCCTTGTGGGTTTCATGGCTTCATCTATGTACGACCCCGAACATGAGCCACACGACCTAGTATTTTTTAATGATGAAAAAGACTGTGTGCTTTTGTGGGCTTGTAAGGCCCGAAGAGGTACACGTCCGACTTTGTACTTTTTATTGATGAAAAGGGCTTCAAGCCTTTGTGGGGTTACAAACATACATGCTGCGGGAAGAACCTGAAGATAAGGAAAAATTTCTTAGTAATTATAAAATTTAAGATGAGCAAGTACCAGGGTGCCTCGTAGTGTAGAATGTATTTGTAATTACTGATCGTGTTTGGTGGGAATGAGAAAGCACTGTTTGGTTGAATTGCTTATCTTCCTCTACTCATACTGTTAATTGTTTATAATGAACTGAATGGGTATGTTGCTAATAATGAACCTTGTGAGTAACCTATAAATGGTTTATATTTGAACTGGTAAATCTTCCCTACTGAGCTATGGAAGCTTACCCTTTTAAAACATTTCTGGGTGGAGTTAAAAGGGTTCATTGTGTTGATGCTTGACTTGAAGGCTTGAAGAGTGGTGCTGGATATGTGCTCAACTATATATGTACTTGATATGTTCAGGCTACATTGTAAAGCTTCCTTGTATTAGTTGTAGAAAGAATGAAGATAGAAGGAAGTACTTTCCAGTACTATGTAAACTTGTAAAGTTGTAATACAGATTTCTTATGATGTGGTATGTGTAAATTCTGAAAATGAATAGAAATATCCCTTGTGTTTGTTTAAATCTCCATGAATAGATTCTTTGGACCAATTAAAACTAAGTATATTTTCAAAATAGAACTGAGGATTATGAGGAAATCCAAAACTGATCTTTTACGGGGAACTTGAACTTTCAAACCTGTACACCTTTTATTTAGGAAAAGCTGTGGAGGTATTTATCTTACCCCAAATCCTACTTAAGTTTTGAAGAAATCTTAACATGCATGTCTGTCTTTGAAATGAGAAAGTTGTTTTAATGAAAACCTGGTTGGACTTCTTCAAAAATTGGCATTTTAAAACCTTCTTCGTCTTCTTCTCATTCTGGAATTTCAAATATAGAATAATAGTTTTTTTCTACAAACTGCAAGTTAAGAATTAAAATGTTGGGGTGTGACATATATTTACTATGTTAAGAACTTGAGGCTGCCTCCATATTTGGCTTTTCAGATGTTAGCGTTAACATGGTCACACACGAGAAGAAATAAGGGAAAGACGAGATTTTAATATGGTTCGACAATTAATATCCACTAATCAAACAAAAAAAAAAAAGGTTATAATGGTGAAAGTTTTCCTCCTTTTAATTGTGATTGCATACTTTTTTTGTCTTCACACACTAAAAGATTTATTTGAAGTCCCCTGTACGGTGTAATAAAACTTATTCAGACTCCATAATACATGAGAATCATTAAATCTCCATCCAGTCATTTAAGCAAGACAATGGGCCTTCTTACGGGTCATAAGACCTTGATAATAATTTACTTCTGAACGTGCAGAGCCTTGTCCAATGGGGGACATATATATGAAGCTTTGGGGATCAGCCTTGTTAACTAGGTTTTTTTATTATACATGACCTGAGATGAAGTTCCATAAGAGGACACTATGGGGGAGCTCAGCAACAGATTGCAGAATGGGGGACCAATGGACCATCAGAATTATGAGTAAAAGCATGAGCGCAGCCCCACTAGAGATCCCATCATGGCTATATTTCCGTAGTGTGTAAAAACAAGGCAGTTGAGAAAGAGAGGGACCAGTGGCCGGCCCTTTTATTTTTTTTGAAATAAATGGAAGTCACAGGGTCACCTCAGTAAAGCTTATTAGTATCTTGGACCAGGAAGGACGTGCCCTCGTGAGCCACTTTACTTCCAAAGGACAATCATGCATGAAACTTCATCTGCCCCAAAACCCTACAAAAGCAGCCAGTTTTGTTCAGTCAGTCTCTCGCTGCCATGGTCTTTGTCTTTCTATACGTATAAAGATCAAAGATGCTCGTTGCTCTCCAGGGAGGGAGTTACTTTACAAGAACTTCATACAATATTTTGGAATGCGAACACTTTTGAGGGCATTTGATCTTATTTGTGCAACTTTTTGTGGGGCCTTAAGTTGAATAAATTGGGTTGAGAGTAAAGGATCTCCTCCAACTTGAGCTTGTACAGCAGAATTGGGTTGATGCAGCCAAACACTAGCGATTAAGACGACAAAAGAGGTGCCGGGAGCGTCTGTGCGAGTTGGAGAGTACATTGGGTCCCGGTTACTAGCTGCTTCAATTTTGGTAAATAATGGTGGCCACTGGCTGTGCTATGCATTGTGCTGATATAGGCATTGTAAACCAAGACAAGAAAGATAGTCAGCTTCTTGGAGCACTGACACCATGCATGTTAAGTCCGCTCAAGTCAAGTTTTCAGGCGAATCTCTGATTTTTAACCCTGGCTAAACTGGGTATCTTTTAAAAAAACTTCAGACTTCATGCAATTCTGAACCACTTGATTCAGAGGAACCCAATACCTTGGTAACAAAATCTGATATGGCAAATGACACCCGGCAACAAGTACTGCAGAGACCCAATCCAAATCTCATTTAGAAAATTAAGTTGGATTATAAGGAAACATTTCTAATCATATAGATATTATTTGTTCTGCGCTCTGAAATGATCATCACGGATTTTTAATGTGTCTATAAGGCTAAAAGGGACTCATAGCCAAAAAAATTTCCCTTTATCTAGTCTGATGTGAGATGTCACAATTATCCATCATATAAACACAACGTTTTTATTATGCCCGTGAGATTGTTGAGTTGAATAGGCATATCCCTTATGATGCCAAATAAACCCTTGTATTAGGGTCAAAGTCGAAAATCAATTCTAATACCATTTATAACGAAAGTTCTCAACCTTACACATATTATCCCTCTTAAGCTCAAAAACTCTTATGACTTTAAATTGCATATATAAAGTAAATAAAAGTCCAAAACCAAGAACTTATTCCCCATCCATCCGATATGGAATATTACAAAGATTATTTCAATAATTACAGTGAAATCAATGCTTCAATTGATTATGCCACTAAAAACTTCTTCAAATTATTCCCTACATTTTGAAGATGGGCAGATAAAATTGCAATACAATGTCACACATCAGGCTCCATAAAAGAAGTGGGACAGAAGTCTGATCCCTCATATTCTTGTCAGTATTCACGTCTTTTTGGTAAGAGGGAAAGTTACAGAATTTGGTAGTATGCAATAAATGGGTTGGTGAATCACACAAAATCCGCAAAGAAGAAGAAGAAAAAAAAAACAAGTGGAAACGGATCATCTAAGAACTTAAAGAAAAATGTGTATGGAAATGGGGTTTGAAGCCTTTTGCGTTGGCTGCTGTCACTCCTTGTAGTTAGCTCCTTGAAACGGGCGGATGCCCACCTCCTCACTACATTACATTTTGTCTTGTATACTGTATACATATATTTAAATCCAAAATACACAGAAAAACGATAAGGTCACTCTTCTGGTCCTCCATTTCCTCCTTAGAAGCTATAGAGTTGCATTCAACACCTACCTTTCCAATCACATGAGGAGTGCGTAGTCTGCATATATATAATGAGATAGGTAAAGGCAAGGGTAACATGCACAGAAATGAGAACTTCCACTCATCACTAGTGGCCTTAGGTATCGAAAAGAAGCCCTCTTTCTGTTTGGCCTTTATCTATAGATCTTTCTCTACTCGTACTGTGATACCTTCTATCGGACAGTGATATATATCTGAGTCGTCTCTCGTCCATCTCTGAGCTTATTAAGTGGGTAACAAGAGAAAATGTCCAGCATCATCTGGAAGAATTTCAACCTCTGTCTCTCAAAATTGAAATGCTTTCCCACGACTCTACCATCCTCTCCGCCTTCCAAACATGACCACAATCGTCATCCATCATCGTCATCGTCATCATCCATTTCTTCTACCTCGTCAGTCCTCATCAAGAACTTCAACTCCCTCTACGACCTCACTTCTGATTCCACCTCCAAATCGCTCACCCGCACGACCGACGACTTTTTATCCACCTCCGAGGATTCTGTTGACTCAGAATCACCTCCTGATTTCGCCACCGTCTTTGCCTCCCAACGCTTCTTCTTCTCATCCCCTGGCCGCTCGAACTCCATTTTCGAGGCCTCGGAGTCCCCGCCGGAGTCTGACTCAATTGTCAACGGAGGTGTCGCGGTTCATACTTACTCACCCAACCCGTACGAGGATTTCCGGCGATCAATGCAGGAGATGGCGGAAGCGAGAGAGTTGAGGGACGTGGCGGCTGATTGGGACTACTTGCATGAGCTGCTCCTCTGCTATCTCACACTCAACCCCAAACACACCCACAAGTTCATCATCCGCGCTTTCGCCGACCTTATCGTTTGCCTCATGTCCTCAACCGCCTCAGATGGCCGCCGGGGCTCAGCCGGCCCGCAAAGACACGGTGCTTCCCAGTGGTTCGCTTAAGTTTTTATTATTATTATATTTAGGAAGCTATTTTGGAAGGAGGTGAATTTCCAAGAGACCAGTAAATAGGGTTTGTCTTTGTTGTGAAGGATGTTTCTTCCATGAAGACAAAGCAAAAATGCCTTGAAATGAGAAAACTAAGGAAGCGTGGGATGTTAGTGTGTCTCGATGCATGTCATTTTTCTAGCTTTGTTTCTCTTCAAAAGCTGTGCTTTCTCTCTTGTACTACGCCATGCAGCAGTAGCAGTACTAGCAGTCCCCAGTTAAATAATTGTGCTTCTATTGCTAAATCTGGTTTCGCTCATTGTCAAAACTATTCGGCATGACAAAATAAGTTTGTCCACACCTTTGTTTGAAAAATCTTTCCATCTTTGAAATTTACCCTTTTCAATAAAGTCATTGGTATGCAATTTCTCTTCTTTATAAAACTAATAAAGAAAATCTGCCACACCATGATTTGATGAGCTATGATATAGGAACTACCTCTCATCAGTTTCTATTAATTTCTTTTGGCCAGTTGGCACATGATACAAGAAAAATTTATACTTTTGTATTACTGGGGTTTTCCTATGCTGAAAACTTTGATTTGATTTTTATCTGCTTCCAACATTTGAAGTGTCAGACCCGGTATGCGTTTGGGAAAACACTTATTAATGGGTAAGGAAGAGGACAAGCTTTGGATGGTATTAAGAAGTTGAAAGAGAGGGTGCATGCTTTGCTTTTTTCATAATTTAATCATTTTTATGAATTTTTATATGACAAAAGAGGAGACAAAGAAAGGGTATCCGAAGAGACATATCAACAACTACACTGAAGAGTGCATGAGGTGGTTTCTATATTTTATGCTCGAGTAGCAAATTTGACGAGGCTAGTTGGTTTAGGTAAGGACAACAGCTAGGCCCCTTTTGTCTTTGGTGTCTCCATTCTTTAGATTTTGGTCGGCTAACAATCCCTCCATAATCAATATTTCAGACCGAGTCTTGCCTAGAATTTTGCTCGGGCTTCCCACAAATTATGTATGAATCATTTTATCACTGTACATGACTGTTCCAAGAGATCCAAAAATTAGATTGTTTTTTGATCAAACACTCCTCTATGATTTCTCTTAACTATCACAAGATCATCACTCCCATGTTCATCTACACACTATTATTTTTTTACTATATATTTGGCTATTAGCTAGTCACATTCCCTAGTGAATGCAGTGTGCTTTGATAGGAATTAAAAAAATGAATTGTAACATTCTGGGTCAAGGTGAGGCCAAATACATAAATTGGAGTACATACTACATAGGGTTATGAACATGCAGGTAGGCCCAAAGATGACAAGGAGATTAGGGAATCTTAAACACATTTTTGTTGTTTTCTTTTGCTAATGTATAGAGGTGGCACTGTTTTGGACCACCTTTATCGATCACAGATATGGAGGCATGCATGCAATTTTTGTACTGAAATTCATTTGAGCTATAGTTTTGAAATTAGTGCCACAAGACAGAATATGGAAGTGGGTCTCTTGAGTGATTAAATACAAGAGAAACGAGTTTGTTGATTTCTTACTGACATTGACTCGGGTTTGGCAGCTTCTTGAATTTTAGAGAGAGGCGAAAAAGAAAAAGAAAGTGATACCGGAGATGGCGGAGATGTTTATGCCTTATTTGGTAATTGTTTTGTAAAAGAGTTTTGAAAAGTAGATTTTGAAATCAGTTTCAAAAACTATTTTTTTTTAATGTTTTATATAACAAATGTTTATTACGAAACATAAAATATTTCTAACTTTGTTATTTTTTTGTTTTCAAATATATTTTTAAAATACATTTTTTTATGTAATACTTTATTTTTAATCATTTTTAATATTTATATAATTATTTTTTAAAACAATCTTTAGAAAACAAACAAAAATAATTAAAAAATGTTTTTACAAAAAATATTCTATTTTTCAGTTGTCAAACATGTGTTCCTTCTTCCTTTTATTTTGTTGGTTTTAGAAAAAAAAATTGTTTTCAAAGTAATTACCAAACAAGTTCTAATATTTATTTTGGAAATATTTTCGATAATGATTTTTAAAATAACAGTTTTTTAAAAACTATTTTTTGATATTTTGTGAACAAAAATCTCTTTGAGAATTTTAAAATATTTTAAACTTATTTTTTATATTTTTAAATATATTTTAAAACAATTTTTATATGTAATACTTTATTTTTAAATTGCTCTCTATATTTATATAATAATTTTTTTAAATAACCATATAAAAAAAAAAGTAAAAGCAGCTAAAACATATTTTTTGAAAATAATTTTTAAAAACATAAAATCTATTTTATGTTTTTTTTTTATTGTAAGACATATTTAACAGAAAATCGTTTTAAAAAATAATTATGAGTATTAGACTCTCAATTTGTAAATGTCCTTCCTGACCTCAGGCTCTAAATTGAAATACAGTGGCCACCATCTATCTACATTAGCTTCTATTGACTTCAAGGCAAAAGGAAAAAAGGCCATCTATATTCTATAGACTAGAGAGATGAACTAAAATTTGTGAAGCCAAAACCAGGATTTTTGATGAATGTATGGTTGTTGGGGAAAGTAATTTGTAAAATGTTGTAGATTGGAAAATAATTCCAATTCTACGATGCTTTTTAACACATAGGATGAGAGTAGAAAAAAATAGCATTTTATATTTGAAAAGAAGTGGAAACTCATTTCCCCCTAACCTGTTTTCTTCTTTGCCTCAAAACTCATTTTGTCATCTGCCCGAAAACCCATTTTCCCGCACGCTAATCATGGAGTGGAGATCCTTGCCTCAACACCAATAGGAAGGAAGTAAAGTGCAGGCCTGAGAAACCATTGCCCCCGGTATTTTCTGTAAGTTTTGTGATTATATTTAGTGGTGTGGTTATGTTTGGTCATCGAGAAAGTGTGGGAAATTTGAAAAAAAATAAAGTTTTCATTTTTATTTTTTTTACAATGAAACCGAGTAGACTAAAAATTATGGAGAAAGTTTTCATTTTTTTGTGGTTTGACTTGTTGTGATTCTGTTTGGTTGCCAAGAAAGTGTGGGAAAGTTGAAAATTTTGTTTTCACTTTTTTATCGGCCGACTTTGCCACAATATTCATCACTGATAATCAATTGAAGGAAATTTCCCGATATTTCCTACTAGTCCAGCCCACGCACAGGATACAAAATCTGTCCAAAACATAAGATGGTATTTAGTGATTTGATCATGATTTGCAGGGAAAAGGTTGTGTTTTTCAGCCTGGCTCAAAAATCGTGGATTTAAGGTTCGTGAAATTTAAATCCAATGGCACAAAAGCAAAGAGACCCTTAAAACAGATCCAGAAAAAGCATGTTTTTGGTTTTCATTGGGGTTTTGCATGGATTTTCTAGAAATCAAACGATAATGAATTTTCCCGGAAATCAAATGGGGGATGGATTTTCATGTGAATCAAACGGGTGTTGCAAAAAAAAATAATAATAATAACATTATTAGATTAGTACCTATGAGGATTGAGAGTGGCAGATTCAATGAGGGTAAAATGGGATTCTTCACTAGGTGAAGCTTGTTGCCAATGTAGTGAAGGAAATGCTACTAGTGGTGGCAAATTCAATTTCATGGGGCAAAATGGGATTCTTACTCGAACTGGGTTCTTCCACGAGCTATTGGTAATTTTCATGTTTTATCTTTTTATTAAAGTTTATTTTATTTTTATAAGAATTTAATTTAACTCTTATTTGACTTATAGACTATCAACATACACCAGATATATGATATTTACATGAGATGGATCGTTTAGACGCTACTACACAGCTCCAACCTCGATCAGAAGATGTACGACCTACACGACGAGGGCCTCGTACGTGGGAGATTAGGCATACACCAATTGTTACCTGAGTGCGACCATCGACTAACATTAGTCCACCACCTCATCAGCAGCCGATATCATCCATTACTCGATCAGGAAGTGTACGGAATAGAGGGGGAAGGGTTCATACGAGAGGTAGTCCACCATCTCATCAGCAATCGATATCATCCATTACTCGATCAGGAGGTATACGGACTAGAGGGGGAGGGGCTCATACGAGAAGTAGTCCACCATCTCATCAGCAATCGATATCATCCATTACTCGATCAGGAGGTAAACGGACTAGAGGGGGAGGGGCTCATATGAGATGGACTAGGCATACATCTGTTCTTAGAGATGCACCATCAACTAACATTAGCTCGCCACTTGTTGAGGAGACTTCTATTATACCTATGGAGGTGCCATCCACCTCACCTGTAGTACCACTTGTTGCATCATCACCACCATCGATAGAGGCTATATTGGTTGATGAGTTAGTTCATATAGCAAATGATGATCAACAAGGACAAAAGAATGATCGTGGTCGAGGACGTGGTAGGAGACGTGGTCGTGAAGCTCATGGAGGGTTACATGTTAGCCCCATAGATCCAATAGTGGAGCATGCATATCATATACATCCACAACGGAAAAGGAAGGCTCTTCGTGCGGTACACATTGAGGATGTTACTATATATGACTTGTATTTTGGATACTGTTAGTATTTTGCATA
This sequence comes from Vitis vinifera, assembly GCF_030704535.1. Taxonomy (NCBI): domain Eukaryota; kingdom Viridiplantae; phylum Streptophyta; class Magnoliopsida; order Vitales; family Vitaceae; genus Vitis; species Vitis vinifera. The sequence continues at coordinate 5,481,462 of NC_081809.1, read as the reverse complement.
TCATTATTTTAGATAAATACTCAAGATGTATATTTATACTTGTTATATTTTAGATTAACTAACTTTTTATTAATGTAAGTTATATAGTATTCTATCTATTTAGTATTCTTACTGTTTTGAAAATGTACTGACTTAATTGACATCTGGTTTACTTGTTTTCATTGGGTTTGGATTGAATGTCAAAATATTGATTATAATGGTTGTATAGCAAGTAATACTAATTAAGAGATAGATTTTTTTTTTTCTTTTGTGGAACGTGTCTCTTCAAGAGACACCTTCAGCATAAATTCAAAATTTTTCAGTGTGTATGAAAATTGTGAAAAGTGTCTCTTGAATAGACACTTTCAATATAAACTCAATTTTTTAAAAATTATGAAAGGTGTCTCTTAAAGAGACACATTTAGTATAATTCCCTTTTTTGGGAATTGTGGAAGGTCAAAATTCGAAATTTTCCACCGTGTATGGAAATTGTGAAAAGTGTCTCTTCAAAAGACACTTTTAGTATAAATCAAAATTTTTTAAAAATGATGGAAGGTGTCTCTTTAAAAGAGACACCTTTAGTATAATTCCATTTTTTGGGAATTAGGTGTCTATTCAAAATTCGAAATTTTCCATTATGTATGAAAATTGTGGAAATGTGTCTCTTGAAGAGACACTTTTAGTATAAACCCAATTTTTTTTTAAATTATAAAAGGTGTCCGAATATAATTCCATTTTCTTGGGAATTGTGGAAGGTGTCAGTATAAATTAGAAATTTTCTACTATTTGTATGAAAATTGTGGAAAGTGTATCTTGAAGAGATACTCTTATTATAAACCCAATTTTTTTAAAATTGTGGAAGGTTTAAAAGACACCTTTAGTATAAATCTAATTTTTTAGAATTGTAAAAGATATCTCTTGAAGAGACACATTTAGTTTAAATTTATTTCTTTTAAATATTTATCATAATTTTAAAAATTATGAAAGGTTTCTCTTAAAAACACCTTCTACTAAAAACTAAAAGCTGGCGTAAATCTACCTATATTTTTTCAACTCCCACTTTTTAATAATTATTTTAAAAAATTGCAGCAAAAGTTAGAAAAGCCCGCCAAAACCGCATATGCACCTAGCAAGTAAGCAAAAAGGTCCATTGTCATTTTCATTCACCTAATAGATAATTGGAGTAGTATGTATACACATAAATGCCCCCACTGTAGGCATTGTCAGTAGATGGACCCAGTTCATCTCAATCAACTCAAAACTGATCTCTTGGACCCAGTGATCTTATTCTTATCCTATGGCTCTATCTTATTCACTCTACATCTAATATTCTATAACACATTCGTCATTTCTACAATTGCAACTAATAGTAATGAGTAGACTACCCACTAGATTACAAGCAGAGTTAGTAGTTGTACAGTAATTCCAGCTTTTGAATTACTGCATTATCAGATACATGAAAATTTTGTTTGCTTCTGTTGGGCTCCCATATTATTAACCTGCTTCTCATTTTCTTGCGCCTCTTTTCTTGGGAATTGGATTCCATGTTAATCTCACGCTTAGAGATTCCATAAGTGTGGTCCTCATCCATTGCCTTTGTTTTTCCTATCCATATGTCTATGTCTATGGACTATGGTCAGGCCACAGTGCATGCCTCTCCCTTTTAGTGCCCTTTGCTCAGCCTGCAACTAAGTTCAACATCTTTAACCCCCCCTAGATTCAGAAATAATTTAATGAGTATAATGGAAGACCCCACGTAATCCCTTTTCATAGCAAAGATATACCTTACTATAGTCATTATGAAGGAACATTAAATCCTTTGATTATTTTGTTTTCAAAGCAGTCCTAGTTACCAAAAATTGAATAGTCTGACATTGATTTTTAACCATTGATGGTTCAAGTAGAAATATAGAAATTATGTAGGAAGCATGGTGATTAATATACAGACCATGGAACTTAGTGTCTAATGAGTCCTCACAAGATTTAATATAGAAATACTAAAGTGGTGTTTTATTTTTTTAGTTGAATAGAAAAAGTTAAAATATTTAACTTTTTCTGTTCAGCTAAAAGTGACATGTTGACATCCCTAAGTGATTAAAAATACAGTAATAAAATAAAGAGCACGAGGACATCCCACGTCCATAAGAAACCTCAACACCCTTGTATAGGTTTAGGCGGTCCAGAACAGAAACATATCTGATTTTTGGGGATCGTTATTCATAACATTGTACAGTTAATAGCTCAAATTATTTCAAGCTTATAATTCGTCCTAAGAAAACCAAACCCAATGGGCCCAAAACTCGAGTAAACAGGTCAGCGTTCTAACCTGGAAAGCCGATTGCCACCTCGTGGTTTAAGATAGACCCAATATGATTTTTTTTTTCGGTGAAGTGATGGCCCAATAAGCCCAAGAGGAGAATTCCACAATTTCGATTCCCGTGGCAAATCAATTCCCAAAGTTTGTCATTCCGTTCCCTCTCTCCCCCTCTCACCCACCTGAGCACAGCCATGGCGCTTCATCTCTCCTCGATGCAATTTCCAGTGTCATCATCGTCGCCCTCAACCAGACTTGGAAAAATTACATCTCAGCTAAAAACTTCCGCACAAATCAGAGCAAGGGCAGCAGTAATTAGCCACTCTGTCTTCCATCGCCGAACTATATCCACCAACGCCATAGAACAGGGGCGTCAAGATGGCCCCTCGGATGAACCAGAAGCGGTCGAGAGTCCGCCCGCTGAACCGAACACTGCTAAGCTGTCGGAGCTGGGATCAGAAATCAAGAAGACGATGAAGGAGAGAGAAGAGACAGGGAAAGAGGCAGATTTCTGGAGCGGAGTGGCGGAGGAGATAAGAGAGATAGAGTGGCCGGCGTTCGGAAAGGTATTGGGGACAACGTGGGTGGTGCTGGGCGTCATAGCCGGATCCAGCGTTGCGTTGCTTACCGTAAATGCTGTTTTGGCTGAACTGTCGGATAGAGTTTTCGCTGGAAAGGGTGTTCAGGATTTTTTTGGATAAAGGGCTCATAGTGATAGGTCAAGTATCAGTCCTGGAGCCCCCACTCTCATCTCAAACCAACCCTCCTATTTAACATTCTGCTATTCTGCTCATGTTTTTGTTTCTGGTTGCTTGATGTTTGGTTTCTATTCTGCCCAAATGCAAAGATGGTAGTGAAGTAATCCAAGTTTTTCCCTTAACTTCCTAAGCTTCACATTCTGTAAACTATTATCAATTCATGATCTCAATAATACATAGTCTTCTGAGGTAAATTCTACATGGATGAGAATTTAATTTCGATAATATACGGGTGCAACACACCTAAAACATCATTTTGACAACTTTCAAAATAGGTTGTTCTTGTTTCATCCCTCACGGGCACAAAAAAAACAAATTATTTCGGTACAAAATTAACTCAGGCTCCTCAAGTTCTAAATCATCCTACTGAACAGGCTAATCAAAATATGCAAATCCCACATGTTTTCCACCAACAAAATAACACATAATCCCAAATTCATGGAGATTTCAATCTATTGTCGTGACTCATCATCAACCTATATGCCAATTCATAAAAGCCTACTACACCATATAACAAGACATTGAACTAATTTACCCAACAAGTTTGACAAAATGGAGAGAAAAAAAGTGCAAACCCACTCTATTCATTTGTGCTTGCAGGTCCGACGAGGACTCCCTGGGCAGAACCTTCCTTCTTCTCATTCTCATCCTTCACCTCACCATCTGATTTTCTTATCCTAATTTTGTATTTAGCCTCAAATTCTGCGATTTCCTTTTTTTTCTTCTCAAGGGCCTCGTTAAGCCTAGAAATCACTTCCTCCAGACCCTCTTTGTTGCGCTGAACAGCTGGCAAGACCTCCTTGATGGTTCTCTCAACCAGCACACCTCCAATCATCCGGTAGCACCGTCTGGATGGATCCAGTGGCTGAATAGCTCCAATGACAAGAGAATGCTCACTCACTTCCATCTCTAGTTCAGTGATTTTTGAGTAAATTTGGTTTAGTTCTGCCCTCATAGCACCATATATGTTAGCAACTGCTTGTTCATTCACCGGTTCCTTCAGATCACCTCCTGCTTTGCCAGCCATGACTCTGATGAAATGATACAAGGGACAACATTAGAGAAAAAGAAAGATCTGCTCCCCTCATTAATCATTCATATCAAACATTCAATAAAAACAAAGCAAACTAACATTGAGTTCTTGTGTAAGACCATAAAACTGTAATGCTCCAGTATCCATAAAGTTGGGTGCTAGCCACAGTTCTACTGTCTGGGAAATAGGAAGTGAGTGCTTCTGTCCATAGTTCCATTTTTAGTATGCTAGTTCTTTTAATTTAGTTTGGTCAAGTCGCAAAAATTAAAAGCACCTAACAAAAAGGGTGGCAAGCACTTGTTTGGTTACTCAATTAAGGGGTATGGCACTATGCAATCTTGGATTAGTTACATTACACAAGAAATGTGTTAATGTATGACATTACAAACGCAATTCCTGTTCTACAGATTGCATTAACTGAACAGGCCATTTCTCTTTCTTTCTTCCTCGAGTTGCCCCTCTCCTACCATCTCTTCCTCATTCCAACCTAGATTACTAAGGATGCAGAAATCACTCAGAGCATGGATGCCATATTAACGAATTGGTAAAACCAAACCTTGGCCTGGTCATCAAATACCTAATCATCCACACTCTTAGGTATGCCTAGATGGAAACACCAGAGAGTCAGATTCTGTACCTCTTTTTTATCCACCCAATTCCAGGGTCTGGTTTGTGCAATCAAGTTAAAGAGAATTCAGTCCTTCCAGATTCAATTCTCTGATAATATGGATATTCAAACCAGCCAAAAAAATATGGTAATCTGTGCATGTCAGTTGGTATCAATGAAAAAAAATACACGTATACAAATGGAAAACTCTCCTCAACCCTGACTTGATTTTTTCTTGGCAATCATTGTCAACTCTTCTCAGGTCAATCCATCTGATCAATCCCCTCCCTCCTTCCCTTGCTCCTTGAACCGTTCTCTCCAAATCCATCTAGCAATTCACTTCATTCTAGGAAAAAATCATAGAGCTCCCTCCCTCCCTTTCCATCTCTCTACATCTCCATCCAGCAAAATTTATAGAGGTCCCTCCCTCTGGAAACTGCACTCCTTATTTCTAGGACAAAATTTCATGGTGGATCTCTCTCCTCAACTGGACAAAATTCCTGCCATCCAAGTATGGATGGAATGTTAAATGTTGTGTTTTTAAGAAAAGAAAAGGACAAATCAAGCAAGAAATCAGCGCCAAAAGGGAACACAGCAAGCTTGAAACACAAGTATTCCCTATTGGACAAAGCAATAAATCCCAACTTCTATTGGATGATGAGAAAAAGCATGTTTGCACCTACAAACAATCTAAGGTTGTTTTCTTTACATAGATAGTGTGGTGCAAATTTTTGAAACAACATAATTTAATTGCTAGGAATTCCAATACCAAATAGGCATGACATGTAAAAGAAATTGGAGGCCTCAGTCAATGATTTCAAATAGTGCAATGTATTTTCTGGATGTCTAACACACACCCATATTTTGTCTAATTCAAATTAATGAACAGTATGCACCAAATATTTATATCCATTTTTCCTTGTGTATAATATTATCTTGAATCTTAAATTAGATAAAACCATGGTTAATGACCTCTATATAATTCTATAAAATAACTATTGAGTTAAGATTTAAAACAAAAATCAATAAAATACTCAACTTCTAACCTTTTTTATCATGAAGTAAACTTCTCTTGAAGAAGGAAAGCACAAAGGAAGAAAGAGGATTTATCTTGCAATAAGCAAAGAAAGCAAGATAGAACAACCAAAAGTCACAATTGACACATTGAAGAGAAACAACAAGGCCTCCAAGGAGGCATGAAATGCACAAGGAAGATATTATCAGAGAAACTACTCTCTTAGCAGTAAAAATAGGTCTCAAAGTTGCTGGATTAGGAATCCATTAGATTGAATAAATCAAAATATTCTAAGATCACCTGCCTCATTGAACCGCATAGAATAGGGCCTGGGTCCTCTTTTATCTCCCTTAATCCACCTAAGTGTGCAGGTACAATCACCATCATGGCCTTCCCATGATCTAGCAGCTCCAAGAAGGTAAGCATGATGCAAACCACATGCTTTCACATAAGACCTACAATTCAATATTTACCCAGGATTTCCTAAAGTGTAAACGTCATTTTATTTTATTTTATTTTATTTGACAGGAATATAACCATCCAATTTTTTTTCTCAGTAAGCCAGTAGGAGGATTCTGAGAATGAGCAATGACATTATTAATGAAATTACTATAATCATCTTCCTCTATATCCCCCAAAAGCCAGGAAGAATTAAGGCAATCAAAGAAGGGATGCATCTAGGAGGATCTTAACTAATACCCAGCAAATCAAACATGAAGTTCTAACTTGGTTAGGCTATTTCATAATATACAAAAATTTGGACTCCTTTTAACTCCTCTCTACCCAAATAGAATACACATGAAGCATTAGTATCACTAGCGTCCTTCATTAGATCAAATACCCTGCATTAACTTTTCTTTGCACCAACTATCCCAGACTCCTGTTCTTTCCCACGATAAAAAGGGCATGGTAGATCAAAACATGATGCTTCATTATAAATAGAGCTATACAAAGGGGTGGGAAGATGAACAAAAAAAAAAAGGATTTCTCCATAATTGCCTGTTTTATTTGCTAAATATCATGAGTTTGCAAGGTCAGATGGATCAGGACTCTAAAAACCTGTGATAATTGGCTTTTTTATTAGCACCTGTCCTTCCCAGCCAGGTCTCGTCAATGGTCCATTTCCTTGAATGAGTTGCTCTTTTCAATTGTTTCAAATCCATTTTCTATTTTGGAACAAACAATGATTGATCAAGTCTATACTTTAACTCATTAGATTCAGTAGTGGGTTCATTTATTGCACAAAATATCTCGAATGAGAAGAAATTCTACCACAATCTCTTGAAGAACTCTTGAAAGAGTATACCTTTTTATTCTTCATCAAGCTTGCCTTCCTGAGAATTAATTTGGATAAGAGTGAAATTTTTCCGGTAGGGAGAGTAGAGAATCTGGAGGCTTTTGCCCTCGAGTTTAGTTGTAAAGTGGGAAGGCTCCCAACTACTTACTTGGGGTTTCCCTTAGGTGAGCAGCACAAGTCCGTGGCTGTTTGGGATGGGGTGGAGGAGAGATTTCAGAAAAGGCTTGCCATGTGAATGAGGCAATTTATCTCCTAAAAGAGGGAGAATCACTCTGATTCGTAGTACTTTGTCTATTATGCCCATCTACTTGATGTCTTTATTGCATATTTCAAGAGTGGTTAGATTAAGATTAGAGCAAATTCAAAGGGATTTTTTGTGGGGAGGGGGAGCTTTGGAAAAGAAGTCTCATCGTGTAAAGTGGGATACCGTCTGTTCGGACAAAAGGAAGGGTGGTTTGGGAGTTAGACGTCTTTCTACTCTCAATAAGACCCTTTTATGTAAGTGGAACTGGCGCTTTACGAATGAAAGAGAGACTCTTTGGAAGCATGTTATTAATAGGCAGTTTGGGGAGAAAGAAGGGGGATGGAGTCCTAGGGAAGTAAGGGAGGGGTTCCGTGTGGGATTTTGGAAGGAAATCAAGAAAGAAGGGTCTCTATTATAAACAAAGTTGTATTTTCTGTGGGGGATGGTAGAAGAGTGAGATTTTGGAAAGACAAATGGTGCGGGAACAATGCTCTTTGTGATTCTTTCCCCCCTTTGTATGCCTTAGTAGCTTTTAAAAAGGCTTGGTTAGTGGAGTTGTGGGACTCAACGGGCGAGGAAAAGGGTGGAGTCCTAGGTTCTCTAGGCCCTTCAATGATTGGGAGGTGGAGGAGGTGGAGAGGTTATTTGTGACAATACAAGGAAGGAGGCTTAATTCTAATTTGGAAGATAAGGTGTTGTGGAAAGAGACTAAGGACGGGATTTTTTCTCTCAAATTTCTTTATAGTGCTCTAGATTCAAGAAGTGATGTTCAGTTTCCAAAGAGCATCATATGGAGCCCTTGTGTTCATACTAAAGTGGGCTTTTTTTATTGGGAAGCCTCTTGGGGTAAGGTGTTAACTTTGGATCAACTTAAATAGAGGGGCTAGACATTAGCTAATAGATGCTTCCTTTATCGTGTGGAAGAAGAGTCAATTGATCATATCCTAATTCATTGCACCAAGGCAAGAGTTTTATGGGAGTTAATATTTGCTTTTTTTGGAGTGATGTGGGTCCTTCCTTATTCGGTTAAAGATAACCCTTTTTGGTTGGCATGGCATCAATATGGGCAAAAAGCATAGTAAGGTGTGGATGGCAGCCCCCTTATGCCTTTTTTTAGGCGGTTTGGAAGAAAAGAAATTGAATTGCTTTTGAAAATGAGGAGTTTTTGATTCATAGGATGAAAAATTCTGTTGTATGTAATTTTTTGTCTTGGACTAAGTCGATTAGAGATGAAGGACCTCTTTCTTTAATCAACTTTTTTTATTGGTTGGGTTCTAGATGAGGGTTGGTGATTTTTTGTATCCCCTCTTTATTTTGTTCTTGCTTTTTAGCACCTCTTGTATACCCCTATATGCTTTGGGCCAACCTAAAGGCGCCTTTTCTCTCTTCATATATATATATATATATCTGTGTGTTTACTTATCAAAAAAAAAAAAAACCTGTCATTAACCCCAAGCCAAGAATTTCTCTCATTTTGGGTCTTCTCCTCTAAGTCTTTTTCTATTAGGAGAATTTGCAACCACTAGTTCTTGAGCTTCCTATGTATTAAGTGAGCTCTCCTATTATGTAGTTTGCATTCCTACCCTACTTTGTGTTTGATGACGAGTAGCCAAAAGCCCTCAAATTTCCTTTTTCTTAACACTAGATGCCATTACACCATACATAGTAGAGGAAAGACCAAGCACAAATCTCAATGATTAAACATTTCAAGGAACTTATTTTCTTCAAAAAGAAGATTTGTTCTTGAGGTCAAGGATGAAAATATCAGTAATCATGAATATGTCGATACTTCGATTTTACGGATATATCGAAAATATCGGAGAAATATCAGTGGATATTTTTTCACAAATATCAATAGAACGAAAATTATTCAAAATTCATAGGAATGCTTGGAAAAACTCCAAAAAATGATCAAATAAGCAAGAATACATATTTTTAAGTTATTTTGTAAGTGTAATTGACATACAAATGATCAAGAAGAAAAACATTGGTAGGTAAAAATATATCAATAGATTCGATACTTGGATTTTAAGAATAATAAATATGAATTTTGGAAGTGTATAAAGTTAGAATTGAGTTAAAAAATATTTGATTTTAGTAAATAAAACCAATTTATACATAAATATAATACATATAACATTGCAATAGTCCTTAGTACCAAAATGAAGATCGATGTGGTTCTATCATATTGATAGATGAAGGGAGCCCATCTTGTTGAAGACAATATTTATTTTAAAATTTTTTAAACACTTTTATTAAAACATGTTTTATTACATTTTAAATGAAAAATTAAATTAATTTATATAAAATATTTTATTTGAGATTTAATTTTTAAAATTTTATTAAAAATATGTGGTAACAACTTTTTCTATTAATATTAATTTATTTAAATAATAAAATTATTAATAATTTATCTTATCAAAATCTTAATTTATAAAATATTAGAACTTTCTTAATTTTTTATATTATAGCAATTTTTGGGTAAAATTATATTTTTAAAAGCAAAAACATATAAAATTAAATAAAATTGAAAGGATAAATATAAAAAAAAATTAAGAGTGAAGTGTTAAAAATAAAAGGATAATAGAAAATCAAATGATAATATAAAAACACGGGTGAAATCTGGACCATCAGATCGTTAAAAATTCAAATATGGGAATTTTCAAATTTTTCAAAAAAAAACCTTAAAAAATCGCTGATTTATTGCAAAAAATCATGGACATATCACCGATTTTTTGAAAAAATTGGCGATTTTTCGACATTTTTTTTCATTCTCTCCTGCTGCTCCGCGCGTCGCTCCCCAGCCAATTTAATCGCTGATTTATCGATTCCAAACCGATATATCGCCGACATTTCTGACATTTTCCCAAAATTCCTCCTATTCGATAATCGGTGCTCAAAATCGTTTCGGGGTCGTCCGATATCCGATATATCTACGAAATATCGCCAATAAAAACCAAAATTTCAATCCATGCTTGAGGTAAGGAGTATAACAAATACAGAAAGAAGGGGCAATTTTTTAAGAATGTTGAATGATTCATGGGCTGGTTGAGTTCTACCAATTCTTTGTTCTTTTGCCTGTACTTTTCCTTAAACGACAAATTCAATTTTTTCCATAAAGGGAAATGAAAAAGGAGAATTTCACTTTGTCATATCCCTTTCTCTATTTCGATGGAGCAACAGTGGATGTTGAGGATTAGATAGAATTACCATCAAATTGGATCATCTACCCTCCACAACGAGATCTTGAAACAAAATGCCTAAAAGCTATGCATCTGTTAGTGGTTGTTCTATTATGAATTAAGATTTATATCTAAGGAAAATTCTCATGATTTCTTGATTTTTGATGAAGCAGAAGAGTCCTGAACTTTTGTTGCATCATTGGGGTTGCAGGGAAGGCAAGAGATAAAAAAAAATATTAGTGTGCAATGAACCGCCAATGGACTGTACACTAGGAGAAGAGCGGTTATTCATGAGTAAAAGAAAGAATCTCTATGGGAACAAAAAGTTGATCCTCTAAAACAAAAGCTCTGGTGATTAGAAATGAAACCTCTTCAAAGACTTGAAAAATGTCTTCTCCTCATTGGCAATCGCAAGGGTCTAGTTACTTAATAGGAAATCATCCCCATAAAAAATATGTACAAGCATAAGCCACTAATTATTCGAATAAACAGGGTTCAAAATTGCTTACTAGGACCTTGGAGTTCCAAGTGCCAACAACCAAGAGGACCAGGAGATGTGACACTGGAAGGACACAGCGATGATACGTCAGCAATGGTGGTTCCTACTCCTCCCCTCCAAAACCTCTCTAAGTCACTACTCAAGAAACCCAAGCAAAAACCTCAGTAAATTCTATGGTGAAGTAGATTCATAGAACATATAAGAAAGATGAAGTACATAAATGGTTTTCACTTGCAAACCCTAAATCGAATAATAGATTGAGCATTCAACTCAACGCCTTCAAGTTGATGTCGCAATGAAAAAGGTTTCTCCCTAGGGCTCACCCTACCGAGATGAGAGCTTCAAGACCTTGACTCTCAAAGGCTCGGCTTATAAAATGCAGGTCTCTGCCCAAGTTAATCAATTTTACATTATATTATTCTAGTACACTTATTTAATGACTCATTTTTTCGAAATTATAAATGTTTAGTTCTTAATACACCATAATATTAAATAATTATAAATGCTTTGTGGCTTCTAAGCCTTCTTTAATATATTCGCTTGCTTATCAAAAAAAAATATTAAATAATTAATTTCATAAAATATTTATTTTAATTAATTATGTTAAATTATCAAGAATAGTTCATATTAAGAATTTCACCACCTATTTTTGTAGAATTCATACATTTATATATATTATATATTTTATATTTTGAATATATTTTGATGTCATGCTACTCGTTTTAGTAAGGTAATGTTGTTTAGATATTTAAATGACCCATTCACTTTGGTAAGTGTCACAAGAATTTACTGCCACCAAATTTTTTCCTTGTGAGGGCACTAAGACTCATCTTAGCCAACCCACATATGGCAACACAAGCTACACCAAAAGAACATAAGAGAACATACAGGAAATCACTTTACTAACTTGTATTATTCCCTCACATAATACGAGAAACCAAGGCTTACAAATAACACTAAACCTATGCAGAGACTTTGCCTTTTTCACAGGGTATTTATAGATAATCAAAGTCCATTAGTTACTAAAAGTAACTACCCCATTTTAGAGACCTAGCCTATGATCTGCCACCTGTCTTAGCAGTTTCTCAAGGTCCTCTACATATCCTAAGGTGCTACTAGTGTTGTCAAAAGCAAAAGGCAATGTCAAGGCAATAAGACTCCTTTTAGCATAAGGCGAAAGACGAAAAACAAGACAATAGCCTGATTATAATAAGACAATAAAAAATATACATATATTTACCTATTCAATACGTAATCAATATAAGCACTGTCTTTAACAATCAATACTATTTATTTTTCATCCCTCATAATATCTTATAAAATTAACAAAATAGTAATAATTATTCAAAGTGTTAAATATTATACCCCACATCATAAGAAATATCATATTGTTTAGAGATATTCATCATGTCTAAATGGATATTCTAAGTTTTTAGACATCTAAAAATCGTAATAAAAAACAAAATAAGAGAATAAACATCCTAAAAATTCTTTAGGTATCATCATCATAGTCATCATTGAAATTAAAATTATCATCACTTCCATCAAGACTAGATTGATAACCCTTCATCTCATTATCTCTATGATTGATAATATAACATTTCATCTTATGCTTTGTTTAATCCAATGGGTTTTTTTTTATGGGTAAAAATTTGTTTAATTCAATGTTAGATTGGATGAAATTATAATCTAAGTATATTTAATCTTAACTCATGGTCAAAGGCGACCACCTCTATGCCTTGCGCCTTATCCCAAGGCGATTGCGTAAGTGTTGCCTCTTTGAAACTGCCTTGTCTGGATCTTTAAGAGGCGACTTTCATTTGCCCTTCTTGGCTTGATGGCCTAGGCGACCCTTGTGCCTTTTTTTTTTTATAAGTAAATGCAATTGTATTAAGAAAGCCAAAAAAATACACCTAAAAGTATACATGATATATATAAGGTTAAAAGGCTAAAAAAGAGAAGGAAAACACAAAAAAACCACTAACTTACTTACACCCCAACCAATCAATGAAATTAAGTAAAGACCACGAGCTAGAGCCAACATTAACCCTAACCCAACCCAAAAACATGTACAAAAAGGACCGTAAAATAGCTTGGTCTGTTAGTTCAGTGTCTTCAAAGGCTCTTATATTTCTCTTCCACCATAAGGACCAAAAAAAACACAATGAGGTTGCATTCCATGCTTTTTTCCTTGTCTTCCCAACAAAAGAGCCACACCAACTAATTAAGGAGTCCTTGATAGAAAAAGGCATGACCCACATGTGCCCACGTGTGCCTTACCAAGTCATCATGTGTCGTGGGGTCTCATGAACTTGACCATGCCCAAGGCTCATGCATATAGCATCACGCCTGTGCAACCAATTAATCAACCACCTTGCCTCAACCACACAGCCAACATCTGATCTATGTCATGCTTTGCTTATGGCTTCATGTTTGTGCTCCTATGCATTGCCCAAGCTATTGCACACTCGAGTGTGTGCAAGCCTTCATGGCGCCCTGCACTTATCCGTGGAAAGTCTTTATGTGCATTGGGTGGGCCCACGGTGTGTGATAGCCCACACCCTTGGGTTACCCCCAATTGAGACTACCACCCCCTCCCTAAAGAGGATTCTAAGTTATTTTCAATTTATTAGGAGGAGACATTAAGGATTGCTTCCACAAGCATAATGAATTTTCTCTAATTATGAAAAATCTAATGAAGTATCCCATCACTTGGAAAATTATTCTTTTAGGCCTCCAGCAACTTGGGGAACCCATCAAAGCTACAACACCCAACACTCATCGTGTCAAGCCCACATGAATGTGCCATCACACACTACCATCACCTGCACGTCATGCCTAGAAGTTATGCAATGTGTGCTGCCAATGTTGTCCCCAATTGCAGCACCTCCCACTGCCCACCACACACACCCTTCCTACAACTTGTGCCACCTAGCCCACTTTGATCCTTCAAGGTTGTCTCAACCAAGTTCCCACTGATGCACATCTTTGGAAGCCATAACCGCTACCACAAATGCGTTTTCCAAGACACAACACCTTGTTTTAGGCATGCAACCACTGACATACTTTGAGCCATGTAGGTGCAAGGTGCCACCACATATGCCCATGTTGTGCCCTCTAATAGCTAGTGTTAACCAAGGATTGAAATGTCGAAAAATTTCAGCGATATTTCTGTGTGAAATATCGCTTATCAGCCGGCTCCGTCACAATATTCGTCACTGATTATCGGTCAACGGAAATTTCGGTAATTTTCTGAAAATAACGCCGAGGTATTTATCGGTATTTTTACCAATTTTTTGAGAAATTTCCCGATATTTCCTGCCAGTCCAGCCCGCGCACAGGATACAAAACCTGTCCAATTTTTTATTTTTTTAAAAAAAAAAAAAGAAAAAAACATAAGATGCTATTTGGTAATCTGATCATGATTACCAAATTTTAATTACTTTTCTCATAAGAAAAAAACACAGCTTGAGTTTTAAGTCAACTGGGCAGGTGAAAGTTTTACAATTCAAAATTTTAATTACTTTTCTCATATTTTCTCTACATCTAAACTAAATCTATTTTCATACAAGAAAACATTCCCAAATAGCAAAGCCGGTCAATCTATCAAAAATTTCAGTCTGCATTGTAATCCAAACTAGCAATAGTTCTACAGCTGTTCAAAGAGAAACCCTAGATTTCAAAACTTCCAGCAATAGCATCCCGAAGTTACAAAGCATAGATTGGAAAGGTACCTTGAACACGGAGACGCTAGAATCGCAGCGTTTAGAGATGTAATGATCGGATCCTTCAGTGCAGATGGAGATCAGAGCTTCCTGTGCTTAAAGCAAACCCTCGGGCCTCTCGGTGTCCACCGTGAGTTTAGAAGTCAGTCAAGTGAAATGGGCTGAGCCTGGGCCGACCCAACTTTTGAACAGTACCTTGGGTCCTATACATTTTTCATTTTTTATTTTCATGTTGGTTCTACAATGAGCAAAATAAGCATCATTAGTGCAATTGTCTAGAATTATAATTCCTGTCAAAAACTCTAGACCCCCAACCATTGTTATCTTCGTATCCTTATAACTATTCTCTTCTATCACTTCACCTTCTTGGTCTACCACCTTCTTTTATTCTTTGACGACTTCAACTTCAATAATTTTTAAAATATGTTAAATTATTTTTTGGTCAAATAAGAATTAATTTAAAAATTATTATTTTTAATATATTAAGTATTAATTTTTAACATATAAAAAATAAAGAACTTAATACTTAATAAAAATAAAATATTTAAAAAAACAAACAATTTAATACTTAATATTAGTAAAAACTATTTAGAACATTTAGTGTTGAGTTAAATTAAGTTAAAAGAAATTAATACCACCACCTAAGTCACTCTATAATAGCATTCCCCAAATAATAAAATCAATTTTAATCCATTTTTAAAGATTTATTTAGTTTTATTACCTCAATGATCATGATAGGCTGGGTTTTAAAGAAATGTAACAAGGCCCAACTTTCAGGTGGTCGGGCTAGGCTAGAATGGGCTGGGTATTAACCTGAAAGTTGTACTGGGATGGGTCCTTGGTCCAAAAATTCGAGCCGGGATGGGCCGAACTGGCCTTTTTACACCCAAAATTCCAACTATAACCTTCAACCTCCAAAAATCCCTTATCCTTCCTAAGACCACACATCTCCTCGACAGTCGACACCCCCAAGGACTCCCCTCCACATTTCATCCTCAAGAAAACATGGCTACTCTTCATTTCACTACATCTCCTTCCTTCACTCTCACTAAACAAGTCCAGCTCACCAAGCTCCCTACTTTTCAGATCAGGCCCCGGCCACGCCCTAACTCACGCCAACTCTCCTTGAGAGTCCAGGCCTACAAGGTGGTAATTGATCACGAGGGAAAAACCACAGAGCTGGAGGTGGAAGAAGATGAGAGCATTTTAGGCAAGGCATTGGACACTGGCTTGTCTGTGCCACATGACTGCAAGCTTGGGGTGTGTATGACTTGCCCAGCTAGGCTAGTGAGTGGCACCATCGACCAAAGTGAAGGTATGCTCAGCGATGATGTTGTGGAGCGTGGGTATGCTCTTTTATGTGTCGCTTATCCGCGATCAGATTGTCATATAAAAACCATTCCTGAGGAGGAGCTGCTGTCATTGCAACTGGCAACTGCTAATGACTAAACCCTCTGGGTCAAGTGTAAAGGTTTTTAAAAAATTTTGATTTTGCGCATTGAAGAGTTGAATCAAACTATGTATGTTCCTGTTCTGCGAATGTTGAATAGAACTAGTATTCACTTGAACTTTATCAATGTTCTGTGCTGCTTTTGATTCTTAATCGATATGAGAACTTTGATCAAAGATTGGAATCGATATGTTTTTTCAAAACATTTGTAATAATCACATTATCAAAAATATTTGTAATAATCACATTACCTTGACCATAAAACCTTAATAAATAAATGTTCGATAAATTAAATACCTCAATGTAAGAACAAAATCTTTTAGTCTCCACTCGGGCCAATATACTAAAGTAATAGTCTCGCTAAATGCATGAGATACTAGTTTTTTTAGAAATCCTTAACGAACCCAGGAAATATAAATTAATAATTGATGAAGTAAAAAAAAAATAGCAAATAAAAATTCATAACATATAACATTGAGTAACTTTTTACGACTTTTATTTTTCTCAATTCAACTCTTCCTTGGAACCATAGCATTCTTGAAATCTCTTTATCTTCTAACATTAAGTTTTGACACTACATCTCCTCCTTTTAAGAGTTTTTCTATCTTCAACAACTAATAAACATCTCTTCTTTTTAAGGGTCTCTTAGATTTCTATATATTAAGCTTCAACCACATCCATTGTTTGTAGGTTTATATGTCATACATATACAAATATTCTACAACAGAAACATGATATTCTCTTTAAATTAATAAATATTCATTTATCAATAAATCAATAACCGGTCCTAACAGTATCATTTTATAACTACAAAACTATAAAGAGGCCATTATTTGAATCTGTTGGTAAACTAAAAAGGAGTGGATGATCCTAAAATTCATTATATACTTGTATTTCAACACAAATGTGGTAGAGGGAGGCTGCTTGCTATGTTCATTAGATGCAGTGGCGTCTCATTCCAAGGGTAGCATATTATTCCATCAATGTGTGTTAGAATCATAGCCGCAAATCAATCAAATTCTTAACAAGAAATTGCAGTTCATGAATCCAGTCCAGTCCTTGATAACCTATAAGATAAATGACTGAAGAAAAGGATTTGATTTTATTCATAATTGCAATATTTTAATACAGATAAGCCAAACAGAGCGGTCTATGTTTTATGCAAAACAATTTTCCCAGAAAAAAACATGTATTGTCCAACACGAAGAAGTTGTGCAGACTGGCTCAATCAGCATAAAGCTCTCAGCATGGTATTTTTGCAAGGAAATTAAGATAAACTATAGGTTTTGGAAATAAGTTAATCACCTCATCTCATCAGACAATCAGTGCAGCACCATATGGTGAGGTGGTAGATGACTAGCTTTCTTGGTTTTTCTCTGCTTAAGCTTCACCTTTACGTTAACACCATTGTCAATGATAGACTGAAGCACAATCTGAAGCTTCCCTTCCAGCTTATCCCCTTTCCTTGGTGTGTAAACCGTGTCATGGATATCATCAGCCAATGCTCTCTGAGCTAGAATTCTCCCCACAGCAGCACATGCAGTCACATTCCTCGTTGATGTCAGGTCAAATTTCATGTCCTTAGAAATTGAATGTGCCACAGCCACTACCTTGCTGGTGACCCTATGAATGATGCAGGCACGGACAGACCCTTTTGATATGAAAATGTCCAGGCAAAAGGGTTCATGGTAAGGGGCCGTGAGTTGATTAAAAGTGGGAGTCCTTAGCTTCTTCTCAACGAGAGAAGAATCTCTTCCATCAAGAAGAAAAATATGATCTTTGCTCTTCACAACCTTTGGAAGTTTTGGAAGTTTTTCACTATTAGGTGAGTTTTGAGTTGGGTTCTCCTTTTTGCTTTC
This sequence comes from Vitis vinifera, assembly GCF_030704535.1. NCBI lineage: Eukaryota > Viridiplantae > Streptophyta > Magnoliopsida > Vitales > Vitaceae > Vitis > Vitis vinifera. Next base: position 5,463,500 of record NC_081809.1, on the reverse strand, counting down.
TTTCTTATCACCCTTATTCTTGGAAGACTTCTTCCTATGGAAGTCCAAATTGTACTCTTCAAACTCTTTTGAGTCCCTGTCAAGTTTGTAAAAAAGACTACCATAAATCCTCATATCCTCAATCTCATCAAAATCCAGGTCGGCCTCAAAAGAAGGGGATTCATGAATCTGCTCATCAACCGCTCCCTTCACAACTCTCCTTCCCGATGGTCCATCTCGCCATGCCTGGGCTAAACCGGACGAAACCCGCCAAGTATCAGGATCCACAAGCTCAATATCATAACCATCAGGATACAGTCCACCATGGGAATATAATGAAGGAAGATGAATCTCACTAGAGTAATTTCCCCATGACATCTTCCTGTTATCGTCCAACGCTGATTGGGTTGCTTCCTTTTCCTTATCAAGAAACGTGGAGACACGCAAACAAAAATTCCGAGCCCCTGAAAGAAAATGAGAATTTGTAATCGACGAGGAGGTGATGCGTCTCCTCAACAACACGAATGCCATTGCGGTTCGTCCAATTTTATAAAATATACAAAGGGGTTGGAAATTCGGAAGTGGGCGGGAATGGGTTCATGAGAGTAGTTCTCACTTCTCACAGGCAAATCATCAAACAGCTGGTATGTGAAAACTGTTTCATCTCCTGCTAGGCACTCACGAAACTGGCGCTATTAACAAAGGCCGAGCGCAAGCGTAGGTAGACAACCGCTCTTCATTAGTTTTGCTTGACTAGGTGTCTTTTCAAGATCCATATCTCTATCCATCATACACGATACAACCATGAAACAGGCCCTTGAATAATCAATATTTCCGAAGTAGAAACGCCTTTCAAATGAAGAATGTCTAAATCCATTCCAACTATACAAATGGTCTATTCGCCAGCCTCTTTGGTCCAATTAGAAAGTTGCTATTCCAGCCAATTTTCGTCCTACGTGGTCAAGATTGAAGAAAATGGAATAAATAAATATTGATTTTTCAACCAAGCTTAAACAGAGATATTATAGTTTATTTCATGTGTTCAGAATCTTCAGATGAAATCAATATCTAGCACATTGAAGGCATATTTAGCAACTTTCTTGACAGCATGATATAATTATTTTTGTTTAATTTAACAATACGTCTCGGCAGATTTAGGGTTACTCAACTTTGAAGTATTTAACACTCGACTTCTCATATTCAAAACTTGATATTTTACCACTTAAACTTATTAAATATCAACATTTTACCTCCGATTACAAACCTTTCTTCAAACTATAAAAAATATTAAGTTTTTTTTCGATTCAAATATTAATATGAAATTAAGCAAAACCAACTGTGAATTAATAATTTCAAAGTTAAATTTCCCAAATACCTTCAATAAATCATTTATTAACTTTTTTAAAAAATTTAAGGGCACAAGTATAATATTTTAACAATTTTAAGAAACAGTGTTGAATTTTAGGCATGAAAGGGGTGAAATATAAAACTCGCTGAAAGTTAAAAGGGAATAAAATATATTTTATTTTATTTTTTAATTTAAAAACACATTTAATAACTTTGATTAAAAAATAGTTATTTAAGATATGATAAGTGTTTTAAGAATAATTGAAAAATATAAAAAAACACTTTAAAAAATGTTATATTATATAGAAATATATCAAAGTTAAAATCAAGATGAAGAAAACTTATTTACACATCCAAATTTTCAAACAAAATTTTATTTTTAAAAGCAATAAACGTTATGAAATAACTAGACCTGTGTTTCCCTTTTAATGAATTAAGACTCTTGTAAGTTAAGCTCCCAAGGTAGCTTCAGCTTTCAACCAAAATTTGCTTGGAAGCCATCAACACGGGTCACACGGCCAATGGCGGAGGATGTCAGAGGCACATGTGCCTGAACGTGCAAGGCAATTTTAATATCAACAGTTGGCATAACCCGCAATAATAGGATACGTAGGTTCTAAATAACCAAACCATTGCCAACTTAGCGATTCAGGGCGTCAACGAACATACCCACCAACTGTAACATGCCTTGTGTTGTCGGGATTGATAAAATAATATAAAAGGGAGCTACCGAACGATTTGGCCCATATTTTAAACTTTTTGGCAGTATTTTTATTTGATATCCATGCCAGCACTGCAGCTTTTTAGAATAAACTAACCAAGGAAAGACAATGGAAGAGAACAGTCCAAGTTGTTGACATCATGATCCAGTTACAGAACTCCTAACAGCCATCCAGGTTCATTTTACAACTTAGCGGGGCAGTTGCCAAATGAAGCCTCCAGACCTTCAAACATATTTTAAGTTATAAAGCACAACACACAGAAAATAGCATCACATAAATTATACAGCCACATAACAATCAGCGGAACATAATGACCATTCGCAGTTGCACCTTGATATCAAAGCCTAAGCTGGGCCATGCAACATGAAGCAAGGCCAAAGTTCCTCATTGCTGTCCTAACATATAAATAATGTTAGCAAAAGGGTGTCAGGTCACCAAATACAACAATAGAACACCACGTAAAGCAATGCCTAGCTATCTGCTCATGAATAAGCAGATTTAGACGCCGTATGGGTTCATCTGATCAATTTAACCTCAAATTAAAATAAGGTAGAAAGATGGGCCCTGAGACCTTCAAACTGAATCAAATACCATCTAGTTATTGTTGAAAAGTTCCTTTATCAATTCCACAACTGCAGTTCAACCTACCCCAAAAGTTAAAACAGAGATGGCATTTGACTCAATTTGACCCAAACCCAAGGAACAAGGAGACGTCTTGAATGAGAAGTAAAAGCAGTCTTTCTACAACAAGTCCTACTAAAGTTGGTGGTACCTTGAGTCCTCGACTTTGTTAAGCTACCTCCCTAATTACTTTCCACAATCACCCTAATACTACAACTTCAATCAACATTAGAAATACAACTTCTCACCTCAGTGAAGCAAGAAGCAAGGAAATGTCATGATTAACACACAGATATCGCTACCATTAAGCGGTTAGTGATTACAAACAAACCATTGAGAAAAGCAAATGAGATTGGGGTCATCATCATATCAGTGTTACCATCTTCAGAGTAGTCATGTCTATTATCAGTAGTAAGCCTGCTGATAAGCTGGTGCCATACCATTGCCATAGCCTCCATATGCAGGATAGTTGATGGGAGCTCCAGGATATGATCCAGCAAGAGGAGGGGCAGCTTCCGGCGAGTAAGCATAAGGGTTGGCTGGTGGACTCCTGCTGCCATACATGGCAGGTGCAGCTGGCCTGTCATATGGGTATGCAGGGACTGCAGCAGGGTACTGAGTGTGAGAGGGAGACCGGATGAATGTAGGAGCAGCTGGGAAAGATGATACGTATGCATTTGTCAAGCGGCCAGCCTTGGCTGGAGGCATGGGCCCACCATTGCTTGCTCGTGTTCGTTTGTTGGCAGGGACTGCAGCTGGCCTTTTCTTGTCAGTTTTTGCTTTCTCTAGCTGTTCAAGGCGCTTCTTAAGGTTTTCTGGAGGGAACTCAGCTTCCAGTTTGTATTCTTCAATGCACTTGATGACAGCCCGGAGTGCTGACTGTTCTTTGCGTCCAGCTAGGTTCTGCCAAAGAAAGAAATAAAGATAACAAGTCAAAAATGCAACTCTCATTGTTATTTGTTTGTGTGCATGAACAAACTCCAAAATTTTCCCACTCTTTTTTAGAGCCCTAACACCACTTTTCATCAATGTGTGATAAGTTTGATCTTGCGTACAGAAAAGGTCTACTCGTGTCTACTGGGTCTTCTTGATCAACTTTTAGTTCATCGAGAAAGAAAAATACATTTCTATTGAACCCAGCACCATTAACCAATCCATACAAAATGTTCTAGGAATAGCCATTAAGCTCCCAATGAAGATTCTAGATACCCACTATGCCCAATACCATCACAAAACTAAGACCTGGCTCCCATTCAAAACTCACAACATACAAGAATCATATCATGGTAGGCTGGGGGCCAGTCAACTTGGGGGACAACCCCTGAGAGTCTAGCAAGCAACTAGTCCTGCCTTTATTTTTTTCACTGTTAAAACAATCAAAATTAGGAGTCACCTAGAAATATTTTCAGCAGAGCAGAGATATTGGTTCTTTTTCCATCAACTATATCATCTATTAGATTTTTTTTTCTCTTTGACCTCAGAGATATACTTCTTGACATTTCTGATTTTCAGCAGTTTTTCAGTACATCATTCACCCCTCATCCCTCTTTCCCTCTTTCTTCTTTTCAATCTCTGGCTACGGATGAAATCATGCCTAGTTTCCAGACATTGGTTTGATTCTTCTACATCTTTTTCTTGAAATTATATCATGATTTTGAAATATATACCCTTTTTATCTGTTACCTTTTTCTTTCTACAATCTTGTTATTCTTCATAATTCAATTGTGATCCCATATCAAGCCTATTTGCAAACATGATTTTGACAACCTTGGTTTCATGTATTCCCCGACAAGAGCATTTGATACTGATTGGATGCAATGCACCCACTGCCAACAATTAGGAGAGCCTTGAGAAATTTTTTTCTTCAAAACTACCATATTTTTGAGGCAGACAAAAATAATCCCCCGATTTGTGAACAGATAGCAGAAGCATAACGATGCCATAGGTGTTCCTGTCCCAAAATCTATTTAACGGTTAAACATGACCCCAACAAAAGTAATAATCAATGATCAGCACTACAGATATATGATTTGAGCATAGAAAAGATATTAAAAATGAGCGTACCCAGGGTAAAATCTGCTGTCATTCATCTAATAATAACAGGAGACAAGGTAAATAAGAAGGAAATCCAGTTCCATAAATTCATGTAGACCTTGCTTATAAGAATGGACACAACAAAGAATATCATTCAGGATGGATGGATGCAAGACATACCACAGCTCGGCCACTATTGTTGGGATCCTCCAAAATTGAAGTTGCAGCCTTCTTTGAATCTCTCAGAAAAGCCTTCAGCAAGGGTACAGGGGGAAACTTGTCCACAAGCCCAACTTCGTATGTAAAGTGCACAGCATCAACTTGTTGTCCCCTATTGACTAATTCTTCAATCATATCTGCATATGACAAAAGTTTTACAAGCATTAAAACTCAGCTATACTACACTGGAACATGTCCAATAATTCACAGTAAAAGCCCCATGCCATACCTCAGAAAAAGCAAAAGCCCAGACAAGATAGTACCATCACATGTCAACTAGACATTGACATGGTTAAGATATCATAATAATTAAGATAATGAAGTGACCTTGAAAGGTAGTGAGAATAAGCATCCAACTAGATCATCATGACTCTGCATAAATGTGACTAAAATTCAACTTGAACTGCTAATGGCAGCACATAAGCCACCAAAGCAAGTATACATTGATCAAAGTAAGAAAGAAAGACGGACGGAAAGACAAAAAAGGAAGAATCAATTCAAGGGGCTTTTCATAACTTAAACCATGGTCTACAACAATCGGGAAAAAACAGAAAAAAATAAAATTCCGAGAATAGCAGAAGAAAGCATCTCATATGATGAAGTACAAAAATATAAAATAATAAACTGAGTACACTAAGATCTTGGCCCACGAAAGGATAACCAAACGGGTAACACTTTCTACCTGGCATTAACTTACCACTTCTCAGCCTAAAATATGGTGGGCAGAGGATTTGTGATTGAGAATTAGCTAGGAAATGTAACAGACATATCTTGTAAGGTTTCTAAGAAAAAGCATCCAATCCAATAGCTTGGTAATGTGTTGTAAGAAGTTACTGCATAACAACAATTATGGAAAGATAATAGATGATTTAGAGATCCACCCAATAGAAAATAAGCTTCTGCACTTTGACAATAATATTGCTGACTTAATTCTCCACATGATTTAGACAAATGCCTAGTAAAGAACAAAATCCAAGTTTGTACCCACAAATGATATCTGAATAACTAAAATGCCAATCAAACCACATCCACATATGAGAAGCGCGTTTTTAAAAGAACATCTTTTAATGATTCCACTAGGTTTAAGAGGATGATTATTAATGGAAACTTTGAACCTTATATCTAAGTGATAAAAGCCAGTCCACTTTAATTCATCCATATATCTTGGAGATCGTGGATTCTTATCACCTGTTAATGCTTGGTAAAATGATTTTGCGGCTTGGGAGGCTGTAACATGGGTTTATAATTTTACAATTGATGCAATATCTGCATATGAAATCATCTAATAAGATCAATAAAAAAGAAAGAAGAAAGACTGAGAAATAGACAAGCCAAAATTAATTCATCTCAAGTGGTGTAATTTGTTCCACAGTTTGTATGCACTCTTCAGTCAGTTTTTGTAGTACCGTCGCACGCAGCTCAGCCACTTAGTTTGGGGAAAAATTATGTCTTTTTATTTCGACGAGAAACAAAATGCATATAACTAAACAGGACAAACAGGATGGAAAAATACCGGCCATTTTATCACCAAGCCCAAGCGAAACAGCAAGCTTAGGCATCTGCTTCCGCCACGCAGACCCAACAACAAGCTTCCGGTACAAATCAACATCTTCCTCCTTCACAATCCCAAAGGTCACCAAATGCTGCAGAAATGTATGCACGTCCGGCGTTTTAACGTTCTCAATCCCTCCGCGCTGGTCCAAACTCGCCTTCCATGTCTCAGCGATATCCTTCGCTCGTTCTTTCACGCTTGGAGTCACCAAAAGCCGCGACTTCCCCAGCACCGGATCCACAACTACCGGTATCAGAGACTCCAGCACCAAAACACAAGCCCACCCCAAATCATTCGACCTCTCGCTCTTTTCGACTCTCTTATCCACTGGAAAGACCTCCGATATTGCCTCCAACACGAACTTCGCCGGATCCACACATTCGGCTAAAGCCTCCGGTGTCTGGGCCCTAAGCGCATCCAATTCCTTCTTCCTCGCGGTTATGAACCTCCAAAACTCCTTGGAGTCCATTTTCAAGCAAAACGACTTCAATTTCAACAACAAACCCTCGCTGTCATCGACCTCCCCATCCTGCGCACCTTTTAGGAGAGCGATCAATGCCGCTTCCCTGCTCTCCTCGACTTTTCCAAGTGCGATCTCCACGGAGCCGTCGATCGTGACCTCACGCTTCTTGAGCACGCCTAGGGACTCCTTGGTGTGGTGATCCAGGGTTTGGAACTTGTTCTTGAGAGCTTCAGATTTCTTTTGGAGATTTTGCTCCAAGGAAGTGAAGTGATCGGAGAGTTCTTTCCAGAGAAGAGTACAACTAGTCATGAGAGACGTCTGCTTCTGGAAGTCGTCGAAGCTGGGCTGATTCAACTCGCCGGAAATATCACCGGGATCGGGGATGGACCCCATGGTTGGTCTGCGACTCAGATGCAGATGAGAGAGAGAAGAAGACGACAGAAACCCTAAAATGAAAGAGGGAAAGAGAGAGAGAAGGAGTGTGGTAGCGAAAAAGCTAGATGATAGGGAGAAAGAACAGGGCGCTGACGTGGGTGCGTATCACGTCAACACGTGTAGTGGCGTCTTTCAGCAGTCGGGGGGTGAGGGGCGATGCTAGTTTGCGCCAGGGGTGCGTAGGGGCCAGCGGCTGCCAGTTTGGTATGCGGATCATTCCGCTCTTATCATTGAGCCACTTTCCACATAAAGAAATTGTTTGCCGCCCATGATTTTCCTTTCCTTCCCTCGCTTATTTAGATTTAGCATTTAGCTTCACCCTTTGATGCAACCTTGTTATTACACCTGAGGCTAACCTCAATTTTAAAATATTTTAATGCTTTAAATAAAAATCACTTTTTTCTTCCCCCCCGCCCCAAAAAAATATATATATCTACATAAAATCCTTTAAAAAATTTATACGAACTTAACAAAAATCTGTTTAGTATCTTCGTAAAAGCAAAATGGAATATTTAATAATACACTCTTTTATAATTTGATTAGAAAGTTAATGCACGGTGAAGTCATTATGTGTCACTGATATGAACTCCTTTGACACGATGGTGTTATATTAATGGACCTCTTTATTACGTGGATGAATAAAGCGATGGCCGCCTAAGACCAGTTACATATTTCTAAAGTAATTTGATTGAGAGTAGTACTATCAGAGTAGGAAAATTGTTGAAGTAGGTCCAGGCAGGAAAAACGATGGTTTTATTGAATTTATTGTTTGGGATCGCATTCACAGAGCCTCGGATTGCAAGTATTTGGGATTTTGAAAAGGGTCACAAATTGAAGGTAAATGGGAATTATATAGGAGCAGTGTGCAGTGTAGCACAAGCACTTGCGTGTTGATGGTAGGGAATTTGAAGGTGGGTGAGGTGGGAGGGTGCGTAGGATTGGGTCACAGTGAAAAGTGGATGGAATGATGATGAGGTTTGTAGAATAAGAGGGGGAGGTGTGAGGGGGAGAGGGGGGGATGTGCTTGGGTGGTGGTGTGTGGTATAAGTGAGGAATTCTTTCCCGCAAACCGAAGTTGGATCAACAAACCAAAAAGGCAAAGCCAAAACAGGGAAGGGTGAGGGGGAAGAGAGGAGGGGGAGGGGAGAGGGGAGAGGGAAGAGGGGTGCTGAAAAGCTGAGGAAAGTGGGAGGCTTTGAGCGTGGCCCAATCCACTCACAACCACATGGGTGTAGTCAGATAAAGTAAAGACATTTGCCGGAGTGCCGGCACTCACTTAATACACTAACCCACTGTTGTAGATGTGCCATCTACCTACGCTATTCCTGCTTTGACACGCACATCACTCACCAATTAGCATTTACTAGCACTTGGACACAGGACACAATACATTTTTCTAATCACTCATCACTTATCCATTGACACCCTGGAATATTTGTAGCCATTATTTTGCCCCGATAGGGATGTGAGTGGACATCATAATCACCCCCCATAACTCCAACCGCATCACAACAAGTAAATAAAAAACAACCAAGACCTAAGGTAACTAGCAACAAATTTAGGATTTTAAGATTTCAAAAAAGTTCCAGGAAGAAGGCGGTTAAATTTAAAAATGAAACCCGTCTCCATCCGTCATCTCCTTACCACAACCAACCTTTAAAATAATGGTAGACAAAGGAGAAGGTGGGTGGATCAACAGTTGTACCCTATCCAATGGCCGATGCAATGCTCATGCGAATCTCCCCCCTTTTTCAGGCCTGCCGCCCTTTATCTTTGGCTTTGACTTCCAGGACCATGACCCAAATTTCAAATTGAAAAACAAAGTAATAATAAAAACTATAAAAATCACCAAATATAGGATTGGGCTGGGCTAAGGGCCGTGTTAATTTCCTCTTCGCACATTCCCTAGTGTGCAAAACCCTAATGGCTCGATAAGTGGCTTGGGGGACTTCAACCCATCCGTCCTAATAAAACCTCCGTCAAAAAGTAATTCAAAAATTATTAAATATTACAATTCATACGATTATGAACGCAACTCAACCATAAGATTCTTACAAGGCACACCAGGCCCAATTTTTTTTTCCTGCAGAAAAGACTTAAACTAAATGGAAAGCAAGACTATAAACAATAATTTAAACAATTCAGATGCATACATACATGCACACATATGACATTTCACAGAATTAACAAGTTGGATGAAAACCAGTGGGAACTTCAGTAAGGATAGGGAAAAATCAGACTTATGTCTAAAATCTAATTTAACCAAGAACAGCCTAAATGGAACATTTAAACCATGTGATGGTAATAAATTGAAAAGATTACCATAAAAAAAAAAAAAAAAAAATAGAAATCAGATAAAAGTTCCATCGATATCATTACATAACTGAGAATTCCCACCAGCATTAAGATGGAACACACACCTCTCCATATTAGAACTTGTTACCAAGAAAATCTTTGACTTCCCATTACCTTCCCCATTCATGAGGCGCAGAAAGGAAGGGTAACCAAATAAAATGTCAAAAAAAAAAAAAAAATCTAAATATTTTCTTAGACTTCACCAAATGACAGTATGAATAGAATACACAGGAAGTACCTTGTACTATTTCCCAGACGCTAATTCGATGGCTTATATTCCCTCTTACTCTCTATTAAAACCTTCTTCCTCGTCTCAAAATCAACCTTGTCTAGATCAGAAGCAGTTGCCAAATAGCCATAAAAGATCCTTTTCTTCTCCCCAGTCCTCTCATCCACCTTCACAAGGTTTGGATTGTTCTCACTGTCCCTGCCTGGTAGCAAAGGCTGTACACGGGCCCAACCCTTGCGTCCATGATTATCCTTCTCAAAGAATTCTGACAGCCGCACAGCTTCCTTCAGCCCTGATTGGTCACCAGAAAACTTAACCAGGGTGATGCCTTGATGACCATCTCTCCCATATAAGGACTTTGACTTGCCACCCCCAAATCCAAGATCTGAAAGCCACAAACATAAAAGAGAAAAAATAACTTGTATTAAAAGAAGACTTTCAAATGAGGCGTGGACAACAAAGCCCAAAAGGTCATCATCTGTAAAGATATAATCCTCCTGATGGATTCATCTAGGTTGTCAGTTTCATAATAACGCACCCAACAGCCATAAATGGCACCTTTCAAAATCACCAATTAGCTAGCATTTTCATATCCTGAGAAGAGACAATTTCAACCCATCCAAATAGTTTCTAGCACTATGAGGCTCTACAGAATGGCAACCCGTAGATGTTCAAACCATCACACGATTTGTTGAAAGTGACAGATTCTAGCAAACCAATCAATAGAGGACATAAATAGAAAAGCAGTTCACCAGATATAACCTAAGAAGGTAGCTCACATGCAGATGCCCACCTCATTTTGTTACTGGTGAAAAATGCATTCCACTAACAGATAGGAATTCACAGATGAACATGTGAGAATTTTAATACAATTTCGACAACAAAGTAAGAATCGGGATGCCAAAGGAATCAGCAAACACATGGGGTAATACCCATCCTGTACCTTACAGAAAATCTCTATTTAACAGACCATTAAATGGCAACTAAGTTGTGACTAACATAGCATAAAGTGCGTATTGAGTCCCACTGATGCAGGTGTTGAACACAATCAACTTATGAGATTTAGGCTTTATCGTGGCATTACAATTATAGAATAGCACATGTCCTGGGACTTAGTGTCACATGATCAAGGTATTGAACACAATCAGCTTATGAGATTAAGGCTTTATCGTGGCATTACAATTATAGAATAGCACATGTCCTGGGACTTAGTGTCACATGATCAAGGTCATTATCCACTAACATGACTATTGCGTGTGTCACATGACCAAGACAGGTCTCCATTAACATGACTTTGAGTGCCCTTTACCTCTAGGAATCAACTGATTATGTCCATACATTCTCCTGTGCTTGCTTGTTTCCATCTCTCCTTATGCTGCAATGCTACAACATTTTGAACACAGATTTATCTCCAAGTAAATCTTCAGGCAACTCAAATGCCCATGGAATAAGAATGCCTGCTCATATTGGAAAGAGAGGGGGTCTCTCCTACTCAACCTTGTGGTAAAAGTGACACCATAAGCACTTAAAAATGATGATTGTTTTATTTCTGTTACAAGGAATAGTTCACATTCTCTCCAAAATAACTGTGAATAGATGTGTTGGGGTGCAACAATGCTGTTCTTAAGCCCAAGGATGGGTCACTCAAAAAATGGCTCTTTGAACAAGCCCATGAGGTGTGATGTCAAATGTTATAAAATGTTTGACCCACCTTCACTAGACATCAATTGGTTTTTGGATAAGATGGTCAAAGTCCAATTCAAGAATTGGTATTAGGGCTACGGGTTAAGGGTTCGAGTCACAGGAACATCATATTGGGAGGGGAGTCAAGTTGAGAGAGGTATTATGGGGGCGCAACAATGTCATTCTTAAACCTAAGGATGGATAACCCAATTAATGACTCTTGGAATAGGCCTCAAGTCGAGAGCATGCTCAAAATGGACTTCACATAACTTGGGTAACCACTGAGCACCTTAGGATTGGCTTGATGGTTTTGATTTGGTGGTTAGCGTTGGCTCATTGAGTCGGAATTGATATGCATCAAGTCCATTTCAATCGAGATAACAAGGGGATCATCCTATCTTTAATCCAGGACAATTAACATAAGAGTTACTATTTTCAAGTACCATAGAGGGCTTCATTCCCATCCAACAAGAAGAAGAAGAGATTCCTACTCTCCTAATTCTCTCCTTGACTTTATTGTCATTCTCTCCAACCCTCTGTCGCCTTTCACTCTGCTCCACTTTCTCAAACTCTTGATGTAAGCCATCTCACGTGACTGACCTCCCATGATAAAAAAAAAAAAAACCCTACATAAACAGTACAGACAAAGCTTTTCTTTCTCTTTTCTTTTTTTATTGGAACTTGAGCATGAGAAATTATAAAATCAGTCCAAGCATAAATTCTATTTGTGTTGAATCCTTGTTGATTTGACTCAAATTGCATTGAATTCAGCACCGCATAACCAAAGCTTGACCAAAGCCTATTATATAACAACAGTAAATCATACTTTTGCCGTAAGTAACAAATACTATTTGGCTTCTAAACCTGACAATCCATGCTTCAAGGAGTAGAATGAGAGGAAACTGAAAAAACATGTTCATTAAAGGAGCACAACAAGGTTCGGATCATTGAGACAAATGCATAACACATACATTGGGTGAATGTGCAATCCCAAGGAAACCTAGGAGTAAACCAAGTGGTGATTAAACAAGACTAAACTAAAATGATGAGATCATGTGCAATGAAAACAGTTAATGCTTTGCATGGTTTTCATTATTGGACAAACACTTAACAAGTAACATTAAAGAGAAGAAATGAATAAAAGAGTATAAAGTCTTTAACATAAAAGAAAAGAAATGAATAAAAGAGTATGAAGTCTTTAACATTAAAGAGAAGAAATGAATAAAAGAGTATAAAGTCTTTAACAGTAAAGAGAAGAAACAAATAAAAAGAGTACAAAGTCTAAACCATTGCAAAATACAAGAAAGATAAATGGAAAGATTCCATACTCAAAATTTAACCTACATGTAAAAAAAATCATAATCAACATTAATTTATCAAAAAAAAAAAAGAAAAGAAATCGAGGCGTCAATTCCAAATGTTGGAAGTATATTACTGTTCAAGGTCACTAAACAGTCAGGTTAGTCCTTTGCTGAAGCAAAACATCTAAGCATTTTCAGCAATCTAGCAACCAACAAGAACTCAACTCGACACAATCAAGAAAAATTACATTAAGGCTAACAGAATCCAGTGTATTGGAAGGAAATTATTAATTATCAAACATTGCAACCTATCAATCCATCTATATAATTGTTGAAAAATTTCATGCCTGCCCAATCCAACAGGTAGTGTAACAATTGAATGATCTTAATGAGTCACCAGTGTCATGTATGAATGTATGTGTTAAAACATTGGGTGCTAATCCCTACCATCCATGCAAAATTGTCTGCAATTTGCTTTTGACTCAACTAGACTCATCTAAACTGCTCAGCAACAGCCTACACAATTCCTTTCTGACACTAGCTTAAACATTTGAGAAAAGATTTGAGGCAACTCTCTATCAAAAGCAACCCCCTTTTCTCCTGTGTTTAGTAGCTTGATTTTATAAAATAGCACAACATTACAATAGAAATCTCAGAAGAAAAGCTGAATAAGATTTGTCTATAAATTAGATTATGATTTGAAGGGAGGAAAACATTGTAACAATGGTTTTGAACCAACTGCCTACCTAAAGCAACATCTTTCCTTTGAGCTTGGACATGTGCATGAGATCTTAGTATTTTATGTATGCTACAAGAAATTAATCTCTAAAAATCAAGGGAAACAGGTGTACAGAACTAATATAGAAACAAAAACCATTATAAAATAATGTAAAGAAATATCCAAGCAGCTTCAAAGTAAGGTAAAGATCCAACAGTCTCCTACATGGAAACTTTATTTTATTTGATCTTGCAAATTAATGGCTAGAAATAGACATGTGCATTAAATTTTAAGCATGCCTATATATGTACAACTTAACCAACTAAAAATAATAAAAATGAAAGAAATTGGAACTCTGGAAAATAGTAAAAAAAATTCAATTATTGTTCTTTTCAGAACTATCTCCAATAGATTTTCAAACAAATTTAACAATACTCAGCTTTCTGAACACTGTTCTGAATTTATATTTACCAAACATGATTTCAAGCAAAAATTCTAAAACTGTTCTTTGTTTTTAGTTTCAATAACCTGTTCTTGAGAACTGCTTTCAGATGAGAGAACCAAACATAACTCTAAATTTCTTCCCAAATGAAACATGAATCATTAAACTCAATTTGGAATTCTAAAACTCTAAAATCAAACTGGAAACTGTTATGCAGAATCAAACTCTTCAAATTTGGAAGGCATCTTACTTCTAATTTAACCTGGACAGAATATCAGGCAAATTTGGGCTCACCTTTATGCAGATTTTCCTGGGGCATTAGGCAAAAAATACAAACCTGTAAACAGGCGTAAATCACCACATGCTAAACCCTCTAAAAGAGAGCTATACAAAACACTTTACAATTCTACATGAAGGCTGAACACCTCTACCCTCATTCCCATCTTAAAAAAGATACTATTTCCTTCTTGCCAAAGGATCACAAGTAGTGAAAATAGATACTGTCCACAAAATTCCCCCCCTTTGTCCCAAGTTGAGTATCCCCAAGCCACTGCCAACTCACAATGTAAATGAAAGCATAACAAATGCACTGAGCCATGCCACAGATACCATTGCAAACAAAGGATAGTGCTTAGCAAAAATTGACTGGCCAGGGCCAAATTCATAAAGGCCTTCCGTTTCTCAAAATCAGATGGTCCAACATTAAGATAGCCACTGATCATAAAAATAAAAATTAATTAAAAAATTCAAACTTGAAACACATTTTGAATTGCTTCCATTATATTAATATTCTTAACAAATATATTTAAGAATAAATGCGAAGGCTCTACTTACGGGAGAGGTTTTACATGTTGTGCTAGTTGGCTTGAGATGTAATTTGACATTGGTTAGAACTGTTTTCAGTTCATTAATTATAGAAGCCCTTTCAAGCCACCTTTAATTAATATCTTATTCTATGAGGTTTCTTCTAAATGTTTTTCCTCAATGGACTTCATAGGCATTAACAAAAGACAACATACAATTATTCTAGTCCAACCTGAACAGCCTGGTCAAGACCAAGCTTTAGTTGATTTGGGTAGGGTGGAGAACAATCTTAACCAAGTTGGACAAGTTGGGCCCCTGCCTTAAGAAATGCATAAACTTATGAACAAAGAAATTTGTACATTACAAATCAGAGAGAATATTCATATAGCATTAAAATAAATCCATGTATTCAGAAATGGAAGCAATATCAAAAAAAAGATTAAGTTTCTGTAGAATTCTGAAAGGAAGAAAGCCTTCACTTAGAGGAGAGCATTACACCTTAAGGAACTGGGTGCTTTGGCTATTTTGGGTAGTTCAGAGAGAAAGGAAAATAAGGATCTTCCAAGGGGAAAAAAATGGCAATTTGAATATTTGTTTAAGCCATCCAGTATTACAGGATTGAAGCTACAGGTTGAAGAAAGAGAAAATGAGAAATGGAGTCTATTGATGACTTGCATTGTACTGTATATGGTTAGTTTGTTTTTCCGGTTGTTCTTTCCCTATATGTTTTGCATCTAATGAAAAGGTAAGAATGCAAGGACACTGATAATGATGATTATTTGCAACACCCATCAACAAAGTTATGTATCAACAAATCTAACTATTTCACTATACATCAAGGTCAAACTTTGTCAGACAACCAATCAGGCCTCAATATTAGAAAAACAGTTGCATAATAAAAATAGTCTTCCCAGAGCCTTTTGAGACAACCCTACTGAAGATGATGTGCTTGTTCTTCTTAAAAGATAACCATAAGATCATTCAAATGACATTAGATTTCGGATGCTAGGAGTCCTTACACCTAATACAAATGAATTGATGGTTCACCATGTGGATGATGTGCACTGTGTCTTAACATGGGTGCCTGACGCCTAATACAAATTAGTTCAGGGAGGGACTAACTGAAACTATTCCTACTTCAAAACAAAAATCATATCACTCAAAGAAGCAATCTCTTAATTTATATCAATCATCAATAAGAGGATGGAGTAAACCAGCATAAACCTACAAGGAAGATTCATATGACCATGGTAATCAGAATCTAACAAACTATTGCATCTGAGAAGTATATATGCACTTACTGAACAATGGCAAAAAAAAAAAAAAATTTGGTGCATTCAATGCATGCGTAGGATTTCTCACTAAAGGGCCAACTATTTTGGAGGGTCATTCCAACATTAAATAGCAGCAATGAGGATAAAGAATGAAGGGGCATGTTATACCTCTAAGCTTATTATCCATAGCTTTGTTTCCCAAACCCTCCATGCGCCCATCTTTACCCTTTCCTGAAACTGTATTATGAATGATGACTGTGGGCGGCCACATAATCAGATCATCCTGGTTTGCTGCTGCTTCATCAGCAGACAAAAACTGATATGTCTTTGAGTTATCAGGAGGCATTGAGTAGTTCCATCCCAATAGAACACACAGAGCTTTGTGTAAGCCCAAGTGATCCACAAGCAAGTTAGCATTATCTGAGTTGGAGTTGTATGTGTGCATAACAAGAGCATGCATATCTGGAAAATCTTTAGAAGACCTGAAATGTTGCATATCACGGGTATTGAAGAAAAATATTTCAGGTTTCTCACACATTACCGTAAGTCTACAAAAATAAACCAACAAGGCAACGAGAATAATACGTCACAAGTTTACAGCAATATGCACATATGGATAAATAAGGTAACAAATCATGCGTGCATTATGCAGATTGAACAAAATCCTAGGGTTTAACCAATCTATGTAGCAAGCATAAACTTAAAAAAAGGATGAAGGGGTATTTGAACACAGAATGAGATCATTCCACTAAGTTTCTGCTAGCATTTGGACAAAAAAAAAAAAAAAAGGTTTAACAACCAAGCATTTGAGATGAGTACATTTTTATTGTAAGCAAAGGATCATCTAGATGATTTCATAGATTACATCACTTCAACTTTTGATACCACTTGCACCCCCCAATTTTCTGAGAATGCTGTAATCCAAGGGAGTTAGATTGCATCACACTGAAATTGAATCATTTAAGCATCTGGTCTATTCATATGCATTAAAACATAAGGCTGCAAGCCATTCCACTCGTAAAGAAGCCATAGTTTTGGCCTCAACCCAAAGAGGTAGATACACAAAGCTAAAGGGGTAGCCATTGAGAATTGTAGCGCAGCTTTATAAGGGGTGTATATGCATGCAACAGAAAAATGAATCTCCAAACCCAGAGAAACCAATATTTTCCTTCTAAATGGCTTGTTACTTGTAACAATCTACAAATATAGCATATAATGACTGATCAGAGGACAGCGATGTCCAAAATAGAACAGTATATTGCAGAAGCATCAACAAGGAGACATTGAACTGAACATCTACAAATTACTGCTTAGACAGCAAGCACCAGAAATTTGAACAAATTTGTTGCACTGGACACCCAGTATGTCTAATTTACAACCAGATAAAATATTAGATGCATTGTCAATTATAGTGCTACCTAGCTAGCCACAATATTTAAAAAACTAACAGCAAGAAAAACTAACCAAAAAAACAAACAAACAAAACAAAAAGATGATTCATGAACTTTACTTCACAACTATTCAAAATACCAAGAAAAACATATTACATGGGCAATATGCACAACCTATTTACATTGCATTGTTGAGCAAAAACCTATGTTCATTACACTTCTATTGCTCACAATGCACCCATAGTTGTGAAAGGCGCGCCTAGGCTCGGGGCAACGTGACGCCACCCTCCAGCGCCTCGCCTGAAGGCAGGCGACGCCCCTTCAGGAAGGCGCCGCTTAGGCGCGCAAGGCGCTCGCCTGAGTCGCCTCCGACGGTCCGACCAGGTACGCACCCCTCTTTCTCCTTCTCCTTCTCCTTCTCCTTCTTCTTCTTCTTCTTCTTCTTCTTCTTCCTCCCGTCGGGTTGCAGAACTCTACACCCTCAGCCCTAATTTTTTTTTTTTAATTTGTGGGACCAAACGGCGTCGTTTTGGACCCTGTTCCTTTTTAAAAAAAAAAGAGGCCAAAACGACGCCGTTTTGGCCTGTTCCTCCATTCCAGCCCCCTTTTCTGGTCTTTCTCAACCCGAGAGCACTCCCAATCGTGCCTTAGCCTCAGCCGTGCTGGAGAAGTGAAGAAGAAGAAGAAAAAAAAATATATATAGGGGAAAATAGGAGAAAATATATAAGTAAATTAGGGTGCGCCTCACTTCACTAAAGCCCGCGCCTTAGGTGCGCCTTGCGCCTCAGGCTCTAGGACTACTTTGCGCCTTGGTGCGCCTTGAGCCTTTTAAAACTATGAATGCACCAAAGTCACAACAACTTATGGCTGCAAGTGTGAACTACCAAACAAAGAAACCAAACTGTCACACACTGCACTTCTAAAACAACAACAAAGGGACTACGAATACAATCTCAGAAAAAGGGCGACGTCCCTGACTCAGCTGCATACAAGTTAAAGCATCAGCTAGATTCAAAGCAAAATATGTGGTAGCATACTCCATTGGCAGCTATAGAACCAATGGAGCACTTAATAGTCTATTCCCCAGAGGAAGAAGTTCATAAACAAAACCACATAAACCAATCACTAAAAACCAATGCTTTAAACCTTACATTCCAGATAGAAATCAATACCACAACCCAGAAAGTAATAACATCAATACCATATCTTCCAAGTATCAACAAAAATGCTTATCAGGAACTTGAACAAATAGAATTTAGTCAAAAAACTGAATTCTCTCATCCCTGTATCAACCAGATACCATCAGCATCCAAATTCCTACATTTAAAACTCCTACAAAATACACCAGATCCATTATTTGTGGAGTCAGACACTGCCAAGTATGATAACTGAAGTACCAATAAGATAACAACAAAATCCTTTGTTGAGAGTACATGGTCCAATGAAATCCCAATAAGGCATGAAAATAGCCCTTGTTCAGAACTCATGGTCCCAAAAAATCCCTTGTTGAGCAACAACTTTGCCCTTTATCAAGAAAATATCTTTGTCACTTCCCTGAAAGTGATAGGTTAATCGACTGAGCACAAACAAGATGCTTAAGGTGGAATCAGTGTTGTCAGAAGCAAAAGGGAATGTCAAGGCTATATGACTCCTTTAAGCCTAAGGCAAAAGGCCAAAAACAAGGCAATAGCCTAACAATAGTAAGGCGATAAAAACCATACATATATTTACCTATTCAATACTTAACCAATATAAGTGTCGTCTTCAACAATCAACATTATTAATTTTTCATCCCTCATGGTGTCTTATACAATTAACAAAATAGTAACAATCATTCGAAGTATTAAATATTATACCCCACATTATAAGAAACATCATATTATTTAAAGAAATTCACCTTGTCCAAATGCATATCCTAATTTTCCAAACATTCTAAAAATCATAATAAAAAACAAAATAAAAGAATGAACATCCTAAAGAAGCTTTGGGCATTATCATCATTATCATCATAATCATCATTGAAATTAAAATTGTCATCACTTCCATCAAGACTAGATTGATAGCCCTCTATCCTCATTATCACCATAATTGATAATATAATATTTCATCTTATACTTTGTTTAATCTAAAGTTAAAGTGAATTAAATTACAATCTAAGTATGTCTAATCTTAACCCATGGTCAAAGGCGCCACCTCTATGCCTTACACCTAATCCCAAGGTGACCACCTAGGCATCGCCTCTTTGAAGCCATCTTGCCTAGGCCTTCAAGAGGCGACTTTTATCTGCCCCTTCTGGCCCCGGTGTCCCAAGCGATCACTTTTGATAACACTAGGTGGAATAGAGAGTGAACATAGTAGGAAAAGCAAAATCAATTTTTTTATATATAGTAGTAGTACCACTTTATGATGAGCAACAATTTCAATCAATTAAATATGTTCGAGAAACATCATTGAGAGCACATGTAAGAAGAAATTATTAATTGCAAGGAATAAACTCTTAGAGAGATCTTACTTACAAAAGAATAGATAGGGGAATGCATAAGTGAGAAAAGCAATGAGAGAAACCTGTGTGGTAGAAATCAGAAGCTCCCACCAAAATTTTCACTCAGAATGGATTGGGATGTCGGGACAAGATTTGTGTTGGCAACCCAAAGTGATTGAAACAAGAAAGTGACAACTAAATTGAGGTTGTTGTGAAATATAAACTTAATAATTTCAAACCAATACAGCTATTTACAAGCAGCTACTGATAGAAGACCTCATGTGGGCAAAAATTCATACAAACAATTGAAGGGATCACATAGGCGGAATCAATAAATGGAGCCAACCCAGAAAATAAAATAATATCGATATAAAGACAGCATGGCTTTCAATGTGTCAGGACTCAGAAGAAGGTGCCATCCAAGACAATTAGAGAGTGAGCAGCAAAAGTCTTGTAACTAGAACTAAAAAATATGAACTCTAAAATGTCGAAACAAAATCACCCTCAAAGCCAGAATACATCTACCAATGATGTAGAGAGACATGTAAGAAACTATTTATCTCTATTTAATTTAGTCCTAACTTCCAAATAAAACATGTGCACTAACCTTTTAAATTATACTTAAGAATTAAAACCAAAATAAAAAACAAAGCCACTGAACCAATGATGCTAGGAGAACAGCACCACCATTACTTTTTGGTGTAACCAGTTTGCTGGAACTGATGTACAAACCTCGCTAATAAATAAGATAAAAACATGAATTAAGCTTCCATAACATGAATTAAACCTCCCTCAGAAAAACCGATACAACACATTCTATTACACATGTTCTTAATCTTCTTGACAATTAAGTAATCATCAGCCAATAAAAACAGCAGAGCAGGAAACTACTTCCAAGTTGCAACCAATCCCTAAAAGCACTTTACATCTGCTTAAACAGTAAAGAAGGTAACAAACATGCAGGGATTCCAAAACAATACACTACAATGGTGCTTAACACCTGCTAGGCCTTAAGGACCAAATCAGAAGCCATGTGCAATTCTTTGCCAAACCAATTGAAATGGATATGCATGCTCATTTTCTGCCATCTATCTGAAGAACCAAAATATTACGATGGATCTATGTTCATAAATCAAAGGAATGCAAAAAATCTGCCACATTAGAATACAATTAGAAGAATGTAACCACCCTTCTCATCCATCCAACAACTATAATTGCAAATACCAGTAAGGAAGACTACATACTAAACAATACACTATCTCAAATTTGAGGTCTGTTGAATCTAGACATTATCGGTAATTTAACATATCTTCTGTATGAACTTTCAGTAAGTCATAAACCACTGGTATGCATGACTTTGCAATCATAAATCACTAAGCACTCAATCAAGATATGATCCTAGTATTAGAATAGAATTTCTGACAGTTAGTCCACCGTCTCCTATCAAAAGGAAAATAATTAGCATACTGTCTGGCTACATTTCTAATGACTCCATATTAACTGAAAATTTGAAATAAGCACTTGTAAACACAAATCCTAAAAGGCCTGGGCAAAGAAAAGTCATCCTAAAATAGGGGAAAAAAAATTGTGCACTGAAAGACAAAAGATGGAAGAAGAATTGTGCACTAAAAGCAAAAAGCTGGAGAACACCAATAATAATAAACTCACTCAACAAAGCCTAAATCTCTACTACTTCAGGTCAGCTCCATGAGCCCTAGGGGTTAGCTTGTTACATGACAAGAATAGTGGTTCCTCTTTTCGTTTTTTTTTTCTTTTTCCTTTTTTTTTTTTTTTGATGGGCAAATAGAATAGTAGCTCTTGCTCCTCAAAACATGTCTTTAAAGCATCATTTTCAACTTGGTAGGCTTAACATGCAGTGTATCTTATTTCTAATATACCTTGAACACAGAACTGGCAAACAAACTACTTCAGAAGCCAAACACAGCAAATGAACCAAAGGTTAAAAAAGAAAGAAATAGAACATAACTAATAGGTTTAGATCCATAAACAAAAGCAGTATAGTTTGGTAGGAAATTCACATGATGTATCTTCCAGAAAACCTTAAACAAAAATTATAACCAAACAATAGATAAACCATCAGAATCATAACACCCAGCTTTAATAAACAGCATAAGTATCTTCAAAAATGCACAAGTGGAACTTAGACAAAGCATTAAGCGAGGGGAAGAAAACACTGAAATGGAATGAAACAAGAAGTAATGCCTCATTAAAACAAGGAAAGTAGGCAATCTACAGACCTTGGATAATAGAACTGTTTATCTTGTTCTAGAAAGGAAACTTTAAAGACCATGTAAATAACAAGTGACTAAGAAAAAATCCCTTCACATTTTCTCAATCCTTGTTTCCACTAAGGATGGGATCTTGTACCACAAAAGGAAATAACTAGGGATGCAAAACAAACAAGACTAAATTAGTGAGACTGAGTCCCAAAAAGACATCAATCTTAGGCTTCCCCCCTCGTAAAAGACCCAAATAGGCCAAAGGACATTCAAAGATTTACATTCTAACAATGAAGCCAAGCTAGAAATCAAATTTGGACTCATATTGATTCCTAACATGTGCTCTTGTATAAATTAATCTTAAGTCCTAAAATGAGCCCAAAAACCAATAGGATAAACTCAAGATTTTGCAACTTTTCCACATTTGTATTAAAAAAAAAAAAGATAATGTCACTCTAGTTCCGCGCCTCCCTACTAGGAACCCTACCAGAATACCCATTTCCTCTGCTCTTATCCACGTCCTGCTTAAAACATCTGTTACAATGATGAAAAGAAAAGGAGAAAGCGGATGCTCTTTGTGTTGATCCTCAGGTTTCTTTAAACCATTCTTTGGCATTTCCATTCACTAAGACTACAAAACTTGCCTAAAACAAACATCCCCTCGTCCATGATTTTCACCTAGTACTAAACCCCTTTCTATCTAGTGCATGGTCCAAAAACCTCTAACCCATGTGGGCCATAGGCCTTCTCAAAATCAATTTTGAAGACCACTCCTTTCTCCCATGATCTCCTTTTCTTATCTACTATTTCATTGGCTATCAATACAACATCTAAAATTTGTCTCCCCCCTATAAAAGCTCCTTGGGAAATGTGAATGGTTTCATGACGGACTATTTGAAAGCAACCAAAAATGAGCTGGTCCCCGACCTCTCATTGCCCAATTAGAAAACATTTTCATGGGTGGTCAAATGTGTTTTGTGCTGTACAAAAAATTTGGAGGAAGTTTAAGAGATGCTTACAAAAAATTTGATTGTGTTGGAAAAAGAATGGTAACTATGAAGAAGTTGATGAAGAATGTTTCAAAGAAGAAAAAGCAAAAATTGCTAAAAAGTAACTATGCATCCTTTCTTGAAAGAAAGAGTTAAAAGGAAAAGGCAAAGAAAATTTTTTTGAATAAATTGATGAGAGATTGTGATCAAGTGTGAGTATTTTTAGATTTATTTATGGGAATGCTTTGGCCCTTAGTTTGGTTAAAGATTTCTTTATTTCACAAGAGGATCAATTCTGCTATTAAAGATGGGAAGGAATTAAAATTAGCTATTTTATTTATCATGTAGTTAAGAGTTTCTTCTTTGAAAAAAGAAGTTGAAAATATTAGTGAAACTCTAGACAAATATAAAGCTTAAGTGAAGAAAAATTGGATGTAATCTTATAGCCAATGGTTGGAGTGATGAAATAGGATGGTCTATTACAAACTTTCTTAAAAATAGTATAATGGGAACTGTTTTTTTGAAAACCATGGATACTTCCACAATTTGAAAGCCTGTAGAAATTTTTTTGAATTGTTTGATTCTATGGTGGAAGAACATAGAAAGGAGAATTTTATTCAAGTGGTGACCAATAGTGATTCTATGGTGAGAGCCTCCATTGCAAGGTTTTGTCTTTGCAAAGATGATGAGGAATTGGCAGCCCACATTCTCATGCACTGCAAATAGACCTATGGTTTGTGGTCTACGATCATTTCTCTTATTGACATGTCTTTGTTACTGTTTCCCCAATTGATTAGAGAAATCCTTCTCAATAAGAGGGCTTTTTTTGTCTGTACCAAGCACACAGCTATTTGGAGGATGATTCCATTATGTATTTTTTATAGTTCACTTGGAGAGAGTGGAATGGAAGATCTTTTGAAGACCTAGAGTAACCTTACATGGAACTGAAAGTTTTTTTTTTTTTTTTTTTTTTTTTGATAAGCAAGTGCAAATTGAATAAAAACACCAAAAGGGGCACCCCAAAGTACACATAGTGCATACAATGGCTGCCTAATAGCGCCAAAAAGGATGGGGAAAACAAAAAATACTCCCTCCCTCAATCTGTCCCCAACCAATCAATAAAATCAACTAAAGACATAGAAGTATGTTCTATAAACATGTTTGTCCAAGATAGTAAACTGCACAAAAACAAGAACTTTCAGCCTTTGGACAGAAAGCTTCATATTCTCAAAAGATCTTCTATTTCTCTCCTTCCAAATTGTCCAAAAGAGGCTCAAAGGTGCTGCACTCCACACTTTCTTTCTCTTTCTTCCAATGAATGAGCCCTGCCACCCTAAAAGGGTCTCTCTAACGGAAGCTTGAATCACCCAACACATCCTGAACAAAGAGAACAAGAGCTCCCACAATAGCCTTGCCTTCCCACAATGCAAGAGTATATGGTCAATTGACTCCTCACGAGCATAACAAAGGAACCATCTACTGGCTAAAGACCAACCTCTCCTTTGCAATTGGTCTAAAGTCAAAACTTTCCCCAGGTTGCCTCCCAAGCAAAAAAAACCAACCTTAGGAGGGACCCAAGCATTCCACACAATACTAGTAGGGAAAGCACTTACCCTTACTTCCTCGAGGATAGAAATGAGGGACTTAACAGAAAAGGATCCATTCTTTGTAACTGCCCAAAACACCTCATCCTCTCTCTCCTCAACCACCACTTTGTCTTGAATCCTTGACAAGAAGCATTCCACTATCTCAATCTCCCAATCATTGAGAGGTCTAGAAAAGCTTGGGTTCCATCCACCTCCCTCAGAAGAGTGCACCCACAAATCCGCCACCCAAGCCTCTTTTGAGCTAGCTAAAGCAAACAATGAGGGAAGGGACACACATAAAGGCTCATCCCCGCACCATCCGTCTTTCCAAAACTTGATCCTTCTCCCATTGCCCACTACAAAGAGAGTTCTGGAAAAGACTAACTCCCACAAAAGCCTTATAGCTTTCCATAGACCAACACCATAGTTGCCTCTCACTTCCTTAAGCACCAACCCTCTTCCAATTCCCCAAATTTACCACAAATAACTTCTCTCCAAAGGGCATCCCTTTCCTTAGCAAAGCGCCAAATCCATTTGCAGAGGAGAGTCTTATTAAGAGAGTTAAGACGTCTAACTCGAAGGCCTCCTTTTCTTTTGTCTAAACAAACAATATCCCAATTCACTACATGAGGCTTTTTCTCTAGAGCCCCACCTTCCCTCAAAAAGTCCCTTTGAATCTTCTCCAACCTTAAGCAAACCCTCCTCGGCATCCAAAAAAGAGACATAAAATAGATTGGCAGGCTAGCTAGCGTGCTCTTGATCAGAGTTAGCCTTCCCCCTTCAAAAATATATTGTCTTTTCCACATTGCTAATCTCTTTCTAAACCTTTCTTCAACCCCGTCCCAAACTACTACCAAGTTATGGGCAACTCCTTGAGGGAGCCCCAAATAAGTGGTTGGGAGCACACCCACTTTACAACCAAATATAGCAGCCAACTCCATTACATTCGACACCCTCCCAACCAAAATAAGCTCACTTTTATCTAAATTGATTTTCAAACACAAAATGGTCTCAAACCACATGAGTAACCAACTCAAATAAGTCATTTGGGAAGACGTGGCCTCACAAAAAAACAAAGTATCATCTGCAAACAAGAAATGGGGAATCTCCAAGCCCTCCCCATTTCTCCCTAACACTTTGAATGCATGGAACTAAAAGATATGCACCTAAAGTCTTTATTTTTATGGGCAAAAAGGACTTTGGGCCTTCATTTGTTGTCCTTTTTGGGTTTTGTAGATAGTATGAGGATTGGGTAGCTTAGCCCTAGTGTTCCATTTTGTGCACTTCCTATATACTTCATGTATACTTGGGTTGAACCCCTTATTTTTTGCTAGGCACCTCTTAATGCATTCTATTTATTTTGTCCAGAACCAAAAGGAAAAAAAGGTTTCTTCTAACAATACCCCAAGAAATCTACCAATTCTATCATTAGTTGACCAACTTACCACTACATAAGAGCAAGTAGATCATCCTAAGAAACATAGTTTGATGAAAATACTTATTGAAAACCATCACTGATAGCTAAAATATCAACTAAAACCATCTTTGCCCTTAGCCAATCTAAAAGTAACAAACTCAAACCATCAACATAAAGATCCTTCTAACATCCAAAAACATTCAATATGTTAAGAGCAAAATGCGAAAGGAACTAAAAAAGGACCATATGTAACTTAATTATAGTAAGAAAAGCCTTAAATCCCAATTAAGCAAAGCCTTAAGCCCCATACCTGCCGTGGAAGGCACAAACTGCACTGGCAGCATACAAATTACTTTTTTTTTTTTTTTTGTGATTACAATAATTAAATAGATAAATAGATGGGGCAAGACTTAAACCGGGGACTTCCTGTTAACCAAAGCTCTGATATCATGTAGAACAACCAATTTTCCTAAAAGTTTAAACTGTTAGAATTTAAGCCCACAATGTAAATCATACTCCAAGAGAAACAACAGTCTAATAAAAAAGAACTAACATATTTTAAAATTCTAAGGCAAACAATTGAAACATAAATTTATATCTACTAACCAATCATTAAAATTTTCGGTGTTGGTGAATGGAGTGTCGACCGGTTTCTTTCCAAGTTCTAAGGGGTTGAGGCAAGGAGATCCCCTCTCCCCTTACCTCTTTGTGATGGGAATGGAGGTGTTGAGCAATCTTATCAGGAGAGCTGTTGAAGGGGGTTTTTTGTCAGGCTGTAGGATCCGAGGAGGAGGAAGGCAGCCAGTGCATGTATCCCATCTGCTTTTTGCGGATGATACTATAGTTTTTTGTGAAGCCAGGAAGGAGTATCTAACTTATCTGAGTTGGATTCTGTTTTGGTTTGAAGCCACGTCAAGGTTAAGGATCAATTTGGAGAAAAGTGAAATAATCCCAGTTGGCGAGATGGAAGAGATGGAGGAGATGGCAGCGGAATTGGGCTGCAAGGTGGGCTCTATGCCATCTGTGTATTTGGGGCTGCCATTGGGGGCTCCTAACAAGAGTACAGCCGTGTGGGATGGGGTGGAGGAGAAGATGAGAAGAAGACTTGTGCATTGGAAACGGCAATATATTTCCAAAGGTGGGAGACTTATTCTCATTAAGAGCACGATGGCTAGTATGTCATTGTATCAAATGTCTCTCTTCCGTATGCCCAAGTCGGTTGCGCGAAGATTAGAAAAATTGCAAAGGGATTTTCTTTGGGGAGGAGGAAACTTAGAAAGGAAAGTGCACCTTGTTAATTGGGAGGTTGTGTGTACGGAGAAGGAAAAGGGGGGGCTTGGCTTAAGGAAGCTAATCCCGTTAAACAAAGCTTTGTTGGGGAAATGGATTTGGAGGTTTGCTTGTGAAAAGGAAAATCTGTGGAAACAAGTGCTTTTGGCGAAATATGGGCAAGAGGGACTTGGTTGGATGACCAAAAAGGCTAATGGGACGTTTGGAGTAGGGGTTTGGAAGGAAATTATGAAGGAAAAAGATTGGTGTTGGGAGAATATGGCTTTTACTATGGGGAATGGTACCAGAATCAGATTTTGGAATGATCTTTGGTGCGGATGTACAGTGCTGTCCCAAAGGTTTCCTCACCTTTATGGGATGGCTGCTCATAGGAATGGTACAGTAGAAGATATGTGGGACCAGAATGTGGGCCAAGGTGATTGGGATATAAGATTTGTGAGGGGCTTTAATGATTGGGAGTTGGATATGGTAGGTAATTTGCTTCATACTTTGAGGGGGTTCAATCCTACTTTAGAAGAGGATGCTGTTTTTTGGAAAGGGGGAAGAAACGGAAAGTTTAAAGTAAAAGAAGCCTACAACTTGGTGGTAAATTCTGTGGCTAACAATTTTCCGAAGAACAACATTTGGGTGGATAAAGTCCAAACAAAAATTCTGTTTTTTGCATGGGAAGCTACTTGGGGCAAGGTGCTTACGCTAGATAGGCTCCAGAAAAGAGGGTGGCATCTCCCTAATCGGTGTTTCTTGTGTGGATGCGAAGAGGAAACTGTAAATCACATCTTCATACATTGTATAGTGGCAAAAGTCCTTTGGGATATGATATGTGCTTTGGTTGGTGTTCAGTGGGTCTTTCCAAAAACTGTAAAGGAGGTCTTATTAAGCTGGAGGGACCCTTTTGTAGGGAAAAAAAGGAAAAAGATATGGAAGTCTATACCGTTGTACATCTTTTGGACCATTTGGAAGGAAAGAAATAGGCTTGCTTTTAGGGGAGGGGGTGGGTGATAGATATTCAGAAATTAAAAAATTCTTTTGTCTGTATTTTATGGGGTTAGGCGAGAATGTATAGTGGAGAGAGGTCGTTGTCTCTTATAGGCTCCCTAGAGTGGATAGCCTCCACATAAGGGCTAGTGGGGTTCTTTTGTTTTTCTTTTTGGTTGTGAGGCTTTAGCTAGATTGTATACTCCCTGTATACGTGTGGCTTTTTGGCCTTTTATCAATATATTCTGTGCTTACTTATCAAAAAAAAAAAAACCAATCATTAAAATTGAATAATTTGAAAATGACCTGATATCTTTTATGCTGATTTTTTTCATATGCAGATAATATAGCATGATGAATTTTGGAATAATTTCAGAATAAGAAGATACAATACAAATTTCACATATCCTTGATGCTATTCTAAGGTGTTCATAATACAAAAACGAAACTGCAAATGCAACCATAGACGCTAATTGCTCTAGGTAACTGTTCTAAGGTTAGAGGCTTTGCCAGAATACAATAGGTTTCATGCTGCACGATGATGACGGGTGGAAACTAAATCCTTCAAGTTCTGCCACTAGATGCTGGTGTTCTCCATTTGAAATCAAGGTAAATCACAGATTTTTACACTCATGTATCCCATATCATTCATTGAGGACCTAATTGATATACGCGTTGATTCTAACCTCTAAACCCTCAATTTTTTATCATATTAAAGATATATGGAGAGGTTAGCCTTCAATATGCGATATGATTACATATTTTAGCATGACTATGGCCTCGGATATCCAGCAAAAGAATAGCCAAATCAAGTTCAACAAGGGTAGTTATGTATGGAAATCTACTTGCACATCCCAACTATAACATCTACCAACAACTTGCATTACCTTACATGTTCCAACTATCAATTGGATCCATGTCCCACATCATCAGATGAAAAAGAAGTGATACAAAGGAGTACATCACTAAAAAAAAGGGGTAAGCATCAAGAATCCAAAATGAGAAATCTAAATCATAACAGTTATCCACCAATCATGATCATGAAAAAAACTTCCTGCAACACTAAAATATGCAGTCCCGAACAGTGTTGTCAAAAGCAAAAGGCTATGTCAAGCCAATAAGACTTCTTTTAGGCTAAGGCAACAATTGAAAAACAAGGTGATAGTCTGACTATAGTAAAGCAATAACAATATACATATATTTACCTATTCAATACTCGAACAATATAAGTGTTGTCTTCAACAATCAACACTATTAATTTTTCATCACTTATGATGTCTTATAAAATTAACAAAATAGTAATAATTATTCAAAGTGTTTATTATTATACCCCATATCATAAGAGACATCATATTGTTTAGAGATATTCATCCTATCTAAATGCATATTCTAATTTTTCAAACATCTAAAAAGAAAAATAAAAAACAAATTAGAGATTGAACATTCTAGAGAAGCTTTAGGCATCATCATCATCATAGTCATCATTGAAATGAAAATTGTCATCACTTCCATCATGACTAGATTGATAGTCATCCATCTTATTATCTCTATGATTGATAATATAATATTTCATCTTATACTTTGTTTAATCCAATATTAGATTAAATTGGTATCAGAGCCAAGGAAGAAAACCTAATTCTTTCCTGTTTCCCGTGTCATCAACTCCGGGAAACCTTCGGGTGACCATGTTTCTTTCCGGTCACCTTCCCCATCTCCCAATACTTTCCGGTCAGTCGGATCGTCGTTAGAAACCACTCACCGCCGGCGAACTTTCCGGCGAACTATTTTTCCGACACCGACCATACCAGAAGGAGCGCCTGGAGGAGATCTCCAACTTTTGTGAAGGCACCGGCACCAAAGAGCATCCACGCGTCGGCCACGCGCCATTTTCCGGCCGGTGGCTGCATCTCACACGCCAGCGCATGAGGAATTTTCCGGCGACGCGCCTCCTCCTCCAGCTTCGCCTGACGCCGACCAGCCTCCCTACCTCCCTGGTTCTCCCATCCGAGCCCTGCACGTACCTCTTTTGGGGTTTTTTGTCTCCATCGGCCCTCCAAACAGTCTTTCCGACGAAGCTCCGACTACTTTTTCTCCACTCCAATCCCTGCACGTGCCTTGGGAAGTGTTCTTCTACCTTTCTGGTGGTACCACGCCGCGATCTGAGGCCGTCTCCCTTTTTCGGTGGTGCCACGCCGCAATCTGAAGCCGTATTAGGGCTCTCTTCGATCCAAACATACTTCATTCTCCAGATAAGTGGATATGGCTACTAAAGCTTCCATTTTTTCCTCTATCATATCTGGATCTCCTATGATTACTTCGGAGAAATTAGTTGGCAGTGAAAATTATCTTTCCTGGTCTGCCTCTGTTGAACTTTGGTTTATGGGTCAAGGATATGAGGATCACTTGATTACACAGGAGGCAGATATCCCTGAGGTTGACCGCGTACAGTGGAGGAAGATAGATGCACAGTTATGTAGTGTATTATGGCAATCGGTTGATCCCAAGATTCTTCTTCATCTTCGGGCCTACAAAACTTGTTTTAAATTTTGGACTCAGGCCAAAGGATTATACATGAATGAGAATTAAGGTTTTTCTTCTTTCTCTCTCTCTCAACAGAAATTATAATCTAAGTATGTTTAATCTTAACTCATGGTCAATGGCGATCAACTCTATGCATTGTGCCTTATCCTAAGGCGATTGCCTAGATGTTGCCTCTTTGAAGCCGCCTTGTATGGGTCTTCAAGAGGCAACTTTTATCTGCCCCGCCTAGCCTGGTAGCCTAGGCCACCCAAGCGATCACCTTTGATAACACCAGTCCCGAAAAAAATGCAAAACTTCAACACATCCCGATGCATTCTTTTTTGAATAAATATGTATTCTATTGGAAAGAAGTGAATGAAACTCCTAATCATATCCTATCAATATGAGGAAAAGTGAGAACAAATTTACTATGTTTTCCAACTAAAGCAAGTTAGTTTGATACTTGCCAAACGACTAATAAATATTAAAAAGAAAATAGTTTTAATTATGTTCATAAAACAATATATTACAAAGCAAGTCATCCATCGTGACTCATAAAAATCTCACCACCATTCCCCACTCTATTAAAGCATAAAGCACGTGACATTATGACAATTCCATCAATCACGACAAATTCTATCAAACCCCATTGACTTTGCAACCCAAAAGCCCAAGAATCCTAATTTTTCAGATTATGTTGTCAAGAGATTACAAGATATGTGAATCTCCCCACCAAGCCACGCAACATAGATTGGATCAACTTTGAACCGAATAGGTCTGACCTAGAAAGGACAGGAGAAACACATTAATTATTCATAGAAGTACCCGCATATATTTTCTTGATCTATCAGACATTCTACATCACAGAAATTTCTCATCCTATGAAATAGAGGGCAAAATTTTTTAACCTGTTAACAACTAAATATCTAACAGTCTTTAATACTGACAAGGAGATGCAAATAACTCCATCAAACACAAGCCAAGATACGAGTAATAGGCAAATCAGAAATACTATGTCATAAATCACATGAAACCTTCCCATTCTACAATTAAGCAACAGCAAATTAAAGACATCCACAACTTGGACACGCATCACACATGCAAAATCACAGAACCCAACAATATGGACAACAACAGGTTAAACCTATTCACAACTTAACCCCATCTAATGGTCTAATTGACAATTAGATGATCTGACCATACCCACCTACTGAAACCTAAACATCTACCCAAGTCCATGGAACATAGTCTGCAATAACAGCAACAACCACCAATGACAAATAGACAATGCGTAAGAAACTCAATAATAAAGAAGGTACAAGCGGCCCATTTTTTCCAAACCTGCCGCATGCTAGACATCGTAGAGGGCCCTGCTTTCCATCCTCCAAGTACAATCTCCTCTGTGATGCACTTTCATTAATCAATTTTACAAACTGAATAAAAGCTTTTTTCAGTGCATTTTGATCAACATTATGGTGCTTCAGACCCACATTATCCCCAACACCTCCTTGCCGGGAAAACCCCTCATAACCCCCTCCAATCCTCATATACTTAGAAGACCTCAATTCATCACCACGAATTGGGTCCATAACACCTCTCCGGAAGGGGCTACTAGGTCCGGCCAAATATTCACTGCGATCACCCCCCAATGGATACCCATTTGGGTTCAAGCTAGGATTCCCATACTGTAAAAGCTGCTGCCTTTGCCTAGCAAACTCATCATTGCCATCTCTCCTGTCTCTGTCTTCTCTCCTATCCCTCTCGTCCTCTTCACTGTATTTCCTCTTCATCGACCCTTCTGGGTGTCCACGGCCATCTAGCCCTAGAGAATTCCAGTAATCCTGATGTCTGCCACGAGAATAGGGATCATCGCGTTCGCCGCGGAACCCTTCGGGACTCATCGGTCCCGTAAGAGGGAATCGGCCCAGCCCCGGACCGACGGGTTCGGGGCCGTGGCCAGGCCCCATAGGCAAGAACCTCCCGGCAGGGTCCATCGCTCGGGGCGGCGGTGGTGGAAAGTCCTGATAGTCCGGCGAAAGTGCAAAATACGATCTGACGCTCCCATCGGCAAGAACAATCGTCCGGCGTTCAAGCATGTGAAATCCATACTGAGGAGCGGGAGGAGGCCCGAACGTGGTAGGGTCCGGAAGGAATGGGGCTCCAGCGACCGGAGGACGAACTGGAGCGGCGGCAGAGGTTGGGACGGAATCAGCCGGAGGCTTGGGATGGGAAGAGCCGGAGGTGGAAGCAGGGGCTTGTTTTGGGTCATTGTTAGGGGTCTTAGGGGTGGAGGAGGAATTGGGTGGTTTGGAGTCGCCCGATTTTTTATCCGGGTTGGAGCCGGACTCCCAGCGAGACTTCCGGTGAGAAGAGGAGGAAGAGGGCTTGTGTGAAGAGGCCTTGGGGTTACCGCCGGCCATCTTAGGGTTCTGTGGGAGCTAGGGTTTCAAGAATGCGCACGTGAAAGGAAGCAGACAACTCCTATGATCTACACTCCAAAGGCAAAATTACGAGAGGGAAGTATGTTTTCTCGTTGGGGGAAAAAGGGAAATAAATAAATAATTGATAATTTATATATTTTGGGCATTACATATGGGTAAGCGCATGGCTAATAATATTTAACAGAAAAAAAAAAAAAGCAAACAAATACCATTACCTATAATATTAGGGCAAACCTATTAATTAATAATTAATTTATTTTATTTATAGTGGGAATTATAAACTATGACGAAGGGTTGATGTGTGAATGGAAAAAAAAAAAAACCCACGTATCCGCATTTCATATTCATTGATTATTCATTTATATCATTAGGTTAATTGTTTCTTTACTTTACTAACATTTACAAAAGAAAATCATTTAAGAATAACGAAAAAACCAACTACTAACCCGACTCTTTCCTCATATGAGTCCTCACATCACGATCAAATCAGAATATTGGATTGTCCTTACTTGATAAGGATGACACGTGTCTAATATAACAAGGATCCAATAACAAACTTCACCTTTTGATAATTGTTTGTATTGTGGTCTTGATAAATTGTAGAGAAAATAAAAAGATCAAAATGACAAAAAAATAGCTTGACTACGTTCTTACAATCTAGTATTATAGTTTCTTATACTTTAGCATTCGCTTGAAAGCCAAACAATAACCTATGTTGCACTAAGGGATTCGATAGAGGACAGAAGCATTGAACCAAAGAAAGAAATAGTGTTTTAAGGGATTTTCATGCACAACTAGAACCACGACAACACAAGTTTAATCAACAATTGCAGGCCTTATGTAACAAAATGAGGTCCCAATTTGGCAACGATCATCTACAACCCTAATAACCATGATGAAGCCTTCTTTAGTGTCTCAATCACAATGTGGAGACTCTTGTCTTTATAAATAAGATAATTCAATCCAAAATGGGATAATGCATCACCTCAATGAGCGAGACATCTTAGAAATGCAACTCGATCAGTTGAAAGTAATAATGGATTCCATGAGAAGAAATACTTCACACCAACTAGCTAAAAGGATAGTCCATGGATTGTCAATCACCATATACTCTGCTTGAATCTTAGATGCAAAAGTATCCATCAAGTTTGTGTTTTCAAAATGTTAAGCTTATGATTGCTTGAGGGACTTGATGGACAACCTCATGCTTTATTGCCAATTGATAATGTTAGTGCATGAACATGACCCATTGATGTAAGCTCTTTCCCACAAGGTTTTAGGATCTGCCTTAGTTTGGTTTCACAATCTACCAAGTGGGTCTATATCAATCTTTTTTTTGAAACGTTACATTATATTTGTTTCTCAACACATGTACCCCTAATGCTACCATTGTGACATGGATTCACTCTTTAATATGAGAATGAATGAAATAGAAACTTTAAGGAATACATGTGAAACTTTTTAGCAATAGTAGTGTAGGTAGAAGCATATGGTGATGCAATGGCTAGAATCATATTCCAAAAGGTTTGTTGATCTTGAGTATTGGTGCACTTCGTGGATTTAAGCATTACATTGATCATCAAACCATGTTAAAAGTCTTTTGTTTTTCTTTATTTTCTACTCATGTGTGCATGTGTGTGTGTGATTACTACTCAAAAACCACATATTTTAGATACTAACTTTCATGAGTTTCACACCTTTTAAGTAGTAATTATGCCTAATATGCCCAAGTAATACATTGCTACCCTTGCAAGAGATTCTAATGGTTCTTTGTTGAGTTTTGGAGATATTTTAAGGTGATTTTTGAAGCATGGAGTGACAAATGGAAAATGGAATGGAGGAGGATACATAATGTGGATGAAGAGGAAGAGGAAATGCACTTGGACCAAGCTTTGGAGCTTAATTGAAGGTGGTGGAGATGGATTGATTTTGAGAGACAATCCGCACCATCTCAGCAGCCTCAATTCGAGTAATAGGTTGAAACTCAGCTGGATTTGGAGGTGTGAAAGGAATATCCAAAGCTCTTGCTACCATTTCAGAATTTAGCATACCTTGTTTCCCATCAATTTCGAAATAAATCACTGAAGGTGGGTAGACTCCTCTGCTAGTCATGGTGCGATAAAATTCCCGAATTATGCGAGGATAGAAGAATGGTCTAGGCACCATGAATGGCTCCAAAAAATATCGACAACAAAGCTCCGTGGAGAATTTAGTAATAGATGATGCAGCAAAAGCCTTGAAATCATAGTACCATTCTTCATGAAATTTTCTACCTGAGCAGTCCTCCCTTGCACCAGTAGCTAATTTCTTCTTTGGTGCTTTCGTGAATTGAAACTGAGGTGGTCGGCTTGGTGGAGATGCAGATTTTGTAACCGGAGTAGGAGCAGGGGCTTTAGCAACGGTGGATTGAACTACAACATGTTGCTCTGAAGGAGTAGCAGGGGATGCCGGAAAATTTGAAAGAGTTCGAGCTCTGACGCTTCGTGTTCTCTTCACCGGTAATTTTCCAGGAGTAGCAACCATCTTTGATTTTCCTTTATCTATTGAAGATCTTGCGACATTCCTCTGGTTTCGATGTCCAGAAATGGGAGGTTCAGAGAGGGAAAATCCCGGAGGTGATTCGGGGTCAGTGTCTTTGCCATTTTCGTCATTCATCACCACAAATTCTTTCTCAATGTCTGATGATTTTCGTTTTTGATTTCCCATCTAAAATGCTTGAAATCGCGGGAGTGTTCGA
Organism: Vitis vinifera; assembly: GCF_030704535.1. Lineage (NCBI taxonomy): Eukaryota > Viridiplantae > Streptophyta > Magnoliopsida > Vitales > Vitaceae > Vitis > Vitis vinifera. Next base: position 5,427,254 of record NC_081809.1, on the reverse strand, counting down.
GTAAATCTCCGAAAATCAAGAACTGAAAGTATTCAGATTCCTGATGTTTCAACGTGGTTTAGGGCAAGGAAGATATGTGTGAGAGAGAGTGGGTGAAATGGAAAAAAGACCGATGGTATTCCTCCTCAGTTTCGCATGACTAACGAAGACTAAGAGTTTTCGCATGAGGCTCACTTTCAGTTAACCGTGCAAAATAAAACAGGGATTATATTGGGGGCAATTTTGTCTTTTTCCTTTTAAAGAAAATTTTGGCACAACCATGCGAAATTTTCGCATAAGTGTGCGAAGTGGTCCAGAGGGTTAATTTTACCTCAGTGCTTAAGCTGGATTTCGCATAGTCATGCGAAATGTTCGCATAGTTATGCGAAATAGTCCAGAGGGTTAAAAAATTTTACACTTCCCTTATCATTTTCGCACAGTCATGCGAGAATTTCGCATGATAATGCGAACTGGGACAGAGACTCGTTTTGCACATTTCCAAAGCTATGAGAACTCCCCTGTTTTGGCATGAAGACTCCCCTGTTTTTGGCATGAAGACTCCCCTGTTTTTGCATGAAGACTCCTTTGTTTTTGCATGATCATGCACACTGGTGTTGGGCTATTAAAACTCCTTCTCCCTTTGCCTCATGCATTCCATCCATCCGGAAAATCCATCAACACACATGCAGTGCTGAGGAGAGAAATAGACTCAAAATTTTGGTTCTTAGATCATGTCCTACGCTCCAATGTCTATCCTTGCCAACATGCAATGCAAAGGCGGGAACAAATCCTAGAGGCATTATTCAGAATTATCAGTGGACAATGGTGGACACCTGCTGATTTATTCATGGCTGCCCTGTTCTACTTTGAAGATAAGGTACATCTAAAGCAATTGCAAAGAGCCAAGAAATATCCACTATTCTTCCCGCGCATGTTGGGCACCATATTGGAGTACTATGGCTTCCCTACTGAACCTGATAAAGAAAAGAAACATCATTGTAGGGAAGTCTATACTGTTTCCAGATGGCAAGGTAGTGTGACCAAAACCGAGTCCACTCTCACAAGCGCCTCATTGACTACTGATAATGAACATCATTATGTACCTCCTCCGAATTTGATCCTTGAAGATTTTGGTGATGGAGAAGATACACCCCCAAGACCACCAGCTGCCACCACACGAGGAGCTACTTCTACTCCCCAAAATCCGGATACAGCTGCACATATTTTGGCTAGCCTTTCCTCTACCCCAAACATAGGCCCATCAACTTCTGATGGCTATGTCCATATATCAACTGAAGCATTCAATCAACTTTTAGCTCGCTTGGATATGATTCAAGAAAATCAAGCAAACATCCAGCTCACTCAGCGGCAACTTGTCCAAAGAGTTGATGAACTTACCATGGCTGTCCAGCAATGGAATTCTTCTTCTGAGAAGCCAGCTAGTGTTCATGATGCTCATCCTCTGTCCATCCCACCTACACAAGAGACAAATTCTACAACAAGGGAGTCTACAGTGCCCACCACCATTTTGACACCTTCAGAGATCATCCCCTCCCATCCATCTTATGCTTGAGGATAGGGAGTGCCCTCACTTTTCTCCTTGACTTCATTTTTTTTAGTGTTCAATTTTTTTATTTTTCTCCTTTCCTAGCACACTTATACTTCTATATTGTTTTGTCACAGTTATAGAAGCTGGAAAACAATGCTTTGCAGGTACTTTTCCCTTCCTTGCTTTACATTTTTTTTGGTAAACATTGAGGACAATGTTTAGTTTGGTTGGGGGGAGGATAGGAAAGGAAGGACTTTTGGTTTTTTGTTGATTTAGAATTGGTTGTTAGATTTTTTTTTCTTTTTGTTTGCTTGTGTATTAACTAGTTTTTTTTTTTAATTGGTAATTTTTTTTTGAGAAGAACATAGCACTTATGATTGATAAATAAGCATACCTAGCTTGAAAGAAGTTGATTTGGAATATCAGCTCATTTGCTTGATCTTAGAAAACTTGTTATGTTGATTGAGTTTGATTTGACTTTGAAGTTTTCATCTTCCCAAGTTTTTTTTTCTAATTGAGTCTTGACACACACTGTGCACTCTAGACCCCTGATATAAGATGAAAGACTAATCTAACCCTAAGACTTGGACCCAATTGTCTTAGCAAGTTGAATCACTTTTAAATTGAGTTAAGACACCTTAAGAAGAGGCCAATGTGCCCAATTCATCAAAAAAAAAAAAAAAAAAAGGTTGAGTTATGCTTTCCTTGAAACCTGAGCAAGGTCCGAGGGGTATATGGCCCAAAGGTCTTTAAAACCTGGTGCCCTAAGCCATTATGGTTGGGAGCCACCGACCTCAATGCTCGCTACATGGGTGAATAGGTGGAGTATGAGCTCGATTGTAGGTGCTAAGGTATTGGATCCTAAATTGTGGAGTCCGGGGTGAAGTCTGAGGAGTTAGTGGCTGAATTAGTCCTATAAACTTGGTGCCCTATGCCTTATGGTTGGGAGTCATCGATGAATCCCCGCTACATGGACCGTATACTTGGAGATACCTTTAGCATTGCATTCCTACAATTAGATCTTTCATAAAAAAAAAAAAAAAAAAAAAAAAAAAAAAAAAAAAAAAAAAAAAAAAGGTGCGTTCTTGACCTATGAAAGAGTGGTTTTTGTTGCTTAAGATAAATTAGGCATGGTTAGGGGGAGGAATAGTTTTGAATAATATATTAGGGGGCTAGTTTAATTTCACTCAAGACTTGTTTGGAAATATCATTTTGGGGAGTTGAAAATGGATATATCTTTGACACTTTGATTTGCATGATGTCTTTTCTATTAGAGATAGTAAATGAGCTTGAGATTTTGGTGACACCTATGGATGGTGAGGTGTGTTTCATTTATGAGCATTTGTGCTATGGGATTTTCAAACACATTTTCCAAATGAGTGTAGGATTTTCTTTTTGAGTAATTTTCTCTTTCTTTTTGTTATACCATTGCTAAGGGACTAGCAATGTGTTGGTTGGGGGGAATGATTACTACTCAAAAACCACATATTTTAGATACTAACTTTCATGAGTTTCACACCTTTTGAGTAGTAATTATGCCTAATATGCCCAAGTAATACATTGCTACCCTTGCAAGAGATTCTAATGGTTCTTTGTTGAGTTTTGGAGATATTTTAAGGTGATTTTTGAAGCATGGAGTGACAAATGGAAAATGGAATGGAGGAGGATACATAATGTGGATGAAGAGGAAGAGGAAATGCACTTGGACCAAGCTTTGGAGCTTAATTGAAGGTGGTGGAGATGGATTAAACATGAACAAATGAGAGAATTTGCAAAGAAGAACCGGAATAGCATGATTTTCGATTTCGCATGACCATGCGAAATTTTCGCACAATCATGCGAAATGAAACAGAGAGAGTATGGCTGCAGCATATGAGGAAATTGTGAAGAAGTGATTTCGCATGACCATGCGAAATTTTCGCACAGTCATGCGAAACGCTCCAGAAGAACGAAATTCCAGCTGATTGATTCTTCACTTCGCACCATCATGCGGGATCACTTGGGGCTCGTGCGAAAGGGCATTCTCTCCAGATTCCTTGATGAAGAAGCATCCGGAAGACCTCTAAAATGTTGCCAAGTGTCCTTTTTACCTTGGCCTATAAATAGAAACGGGATTTTCTCATTTAAGGACTTTTGATTCATTTTCTAATTGTAATAACTTTTCATACTTCTTCTCTCTATATACAATTCTCCACTTTCTTTCAGTTTCTTTTATTTTCTCGGTAGCCAAACATGTCTTGTGAGATTAAATCTCCAAGCATGAGTGGCTAAATCTCGTTTTTCTTGGAGGAGGGAGGATCTAGAGGCAAGATCTATGGTGAATTAGAGAATTGAGCTTGAATTGCTAAGGTAATTTGATCCAATTGATTGATTAATTGAAATTTGGGGATTTTTCTCTTCAAATTGTCTTGGATGATTACTACAATGCAAACTAGGTAGATTCATCAAATTCTTAATGCTAGATTTGATGAGATTGAATAGTTGCATTGTGTGAATCATTGGAAGATAATTTAAGATGAATTGAATATATGATTCAAATTGATCTCTTAGATTAGATTACCTAATTTGAAGAGAAATTAGATCTAGATCTAAAGTTAAATCAAAAATCGGTTTAGATGAAAATTTAGGTTTTCAATCTAACTTGATGAAAATTAGATCTTAACACCCATTCACCATGGAAATTGCTCTCTAGAAAATCCTAACTCCGAGAATCTCACCTCTTATAAATTTTCTTCTCTTTTAAACTTCATTTTCAATTCAATTTGAATACATTGTTAATTTGGAATTTTATCATGCAATTTCAAGTTGATTTCACTTTTTCACAATCACTTCTTATCATCTCATTCAAGCCTTAATCACCAAGAATAATCCATCCTTGTGGACGATACCTAAAAACCACTATGCTACAGTAGTTTGTACTAAAGCCAATTTTTGATCGGGTACAAATTGCTATAGAAGAGTGAATTAGGTTATAAATTTTGTTTTGATCCAACAAACGACAAAAAATCTGAGCGATCAGTGTGGTTTGGTTAACAACTAGTATCAAAGCACCTAGGTTCACAAATCATAGGCTTGACATGTTCGACTAATCATCATTTAAGCAAAAGTAACAAAATCAAAGAAAGATTCATACAAAATCAAGAAATTTGATGGCACGAATTTTTCTTTTTAGAAGATACAGATGGAGAATAATCTGTCATAAAATTTTTTATCTCTTGTTAGGAAAATAGGTTAAAATCAAGAAATTCCCAACAATGGAAGAGTAAGAAAGATATTGAATGTTGGCATTGTGGTAATTCGATTGGGGTAGTTGTTGAACCATACCACATAGTTCCAACAACAACAAAAGCTGCAAAAACAAGATATTATCATAATGAATTCAAGGTTGACAAGAAAGGATAATGATAGTGGCAACAAAACTACTGCAAATGTTGTGTTGAAATAATTAGATAATGCTTTTATTTTCTCTTTAGAGAGCCAGGCAAAATTGTGGGTGTTGGATTCAAGGGCATCGCTTCATGCAACCTCAAGTAAAAAATTATTTGAGAATGTCTTAGGTAATTTGGTAAAAATGTATCTAGGTCATTACGATATGCGCGATCTTATTAGCAAAGTGAAGTGCATATCAAATTGAATGGGTTTGTATAGAATCTATATAACGTGAGGCGTGTTTTAAACTTATGGAATAATCTTATTTCTATTGGGTTGTTGGTGAAAGATAACTATCTAACAACTTTTGCAGGTAGCATATGGAAAATCTCATGAGAAGCGATGATTGTTGCTTGTGACAAGAAAAGTGGTACTCTTTACATGACAACAAATAGATGTAAGTTTATTACAATTGTTGGGAGCACAGAAGATTTGAATCTGTGGCATTTGAGGCCCAACCACATGAGTACTAAGGGGTTAGAAATTAAGCACTTGAATGAGAAGGTATCGTGTTTAAAGTTAATTCACGTTGATATGCGTAAAAGCTATATATCTGGGAAACAAAGAAGAGTTAGCTTTAAGAAGGTTATAAGAACTCTAAAAGAAGCAAGACTTAAGTTAGTTCACATAGATGTTTAGGGACTCACTTCAATTTCATCAATTGGTAGAAGATCTTATTTTGTGACCTTCATTGATGGCCATTCAAGGAAAGTTTGAGTATATTTTTTGAGGCACAAATCAAAGATGTTTGATGTATTCAAGAGATAGAAAGCAATAGTGGATAATGAAATGAGTATGACAGTCGAGAATTTATAGTCTAATAATGGTGGGAAGTATGAGGCTCTAAGTTCAAGAATATATGTTATGAAAATGAAAATAAATGGGAGAAGACTTTGCTAGGAACAACCTAACAAAATGTTATAGTAGACTGAATGAACAAGACACTGACTAAGAGAGCTAGAAACATGTATATATAGGACAAGGTTGCCAAAGTAGTTATGGGCAAGAGCAATCAATAGAACAACTTGATCAATCCAAGACCATCAACACTATTAAAGCACAAAATACGAGAAGAAGTACGGACTATAAGAAAGGTAAAGCTTTCTCATTTGAAGGTATTTGGTTGTGTCTTATATGCACATATTAGTGATCATGGAAAAAACAAACTTGATGTTAAATTGCTAAAATATACTTTTCATTAGTTATGGTGTTGATTAGTTTGCTTATAAGTTTTGGGATGACTAGAATAAGAAAGTGGTTCAAAACAAAGATGTCATATTAAATGAGAAAGTCTTGCATAAGGATAGAGATGCAACCCAACCACTAATCTAGTACAAGTTGAAAACACCTTATGCAATGTTTTCCTCAATATAATGATTATGGCTTGTCTTATTTGTCATACTACTTAGTGGGACATCATCTGGCTTAATATGTATCAAATATGAAGTATTTGGATGATTTGCTATTAATTGATGGTGGTGAACCTAATATTATGATGGGGCTTGTCAGGTGGAAAATACTAGTAAGTAGGAGTTTGCAATGAAATATGAAATAAAGTCTCTTATTTCTAACAAAACTTGAAAGCTAGCTAAGGTATGAGTACATAAGAAAGCTTGTCATAATAAGTGGGCGTATCAAGTTAAACAAGAGTATGATGGCTCTAATAGATATAAGGTTAGATTGATAGTCAATGGGTTTCAATAGAAATAAGGGATTGACTACACAAACATCTTATCTTCAATTGTAAAACTTACTATTATTCATTTTATTTTTAGTATTGTAGCAACAGAGAGTTTACTTTTTTTAGCAATTAGATGTGAAGACAACTTCCTCCATTGTGATTTGGAAAAGGAAATATATATGCAGTAGCTAGAGGGTTTTGTAGTGAAAAGTAAATAAAATCTGGTGTAGATTGACAAAAAGCCTATATGAGTTAAAACAAATCCCGAGATAGTGGTATAAAAGGTTCAATGATTTCATGCAAAATAATGGATATCTTAGGTGCAATGCAAACTATTTTGTTATCTCAGGAAGGTTGAGTGATTCTAATTACATTATTTTGCTACTTCATGTTGATGATATGTTAGTAGTTAGTGTAAATTTAGATGAAATCAACAAATTGAAGAAACAGTTGTCCAATGAGTTTGAGGCGAAGGACTTTGCAATAAAGTATATACTTAGGATGAGGATTAGTAAAGACAAACAAACATACACTGTGTTGTTATCTTGGGTTAAGTGTGTTCATAAGATATTGTAAATGTTCAACATGAGTGATGTTAAGGTAGTTAGAACATCTTTAACAAATCTCTTCAACTTGTCTAAGGAGCATTGCCCACAAATAGACGAGGAAAAAGACTTCATGGCTAAGGTGCCTTAGCCATTAGAAGTTTGATGTATGCTATGGTGTCTCATTACGATTAGATTCATGTCAAATCTAGGTAAGCAATATTGGGAAGTATTGAAATGAATACTTAGTTACTTGTATTATAGAAAAAGTGTTAATGCTTCAGAAGTGGTGAGTTGAAATTGCAAGGATATGTGAATGCTGGTTTTGTCGGTGAGATAGACCGTAGAAGAAGCATTGTAAGGTACATGTTCACTTTGGGTATTATTGCTATTAGTTAGATTTCTCAATCGTAGAAGATTGTTGTTTAACCTACAATTGAAATAGAGTATGTGGTTGTTACACAAAGAAAATTTGAACTGATTCAAAATTATGCAATCAAAATTTAAGAACAAGTCATCTCTCTTAATCAAAACTTAGAAAGTTTACAATTATTAAGCTAGCAAAAAGATTATTTGGTTGGTGAGTTTGTTGGCAAAGTTAGGAGTCAAATGGGTAATGAAAGTTTTGTATAGTAATAGCCAAAATGGAAAACATTTGGCTAAAAATTCAACATTTCATTTCAAGACTAAACATATAGTATTTTGTTATTACTTCATTAAGTTTTGCTTGAAGATGGAGTGTTAACACTTGTGAGGATACAAGATAGGAAGAATTCAACTGACATGTTGACCAAAACAATGATAATAAAGAAACTGGAGTTGTGCGTAGTTTTGGCGGGCCAATGGTGAGTACAGGTTGTTTGAGCGTACTATACTTATTAATAATTGAAAGAGAATGCTTACTTGTGTTTTAGTGTTCAAGTGGAAGATTGTTGAATTATGAAACCAAAATTGATCTTGTTGTGCTTCGTAAGGGATGTCGAGGGTCAAGCTTATGATTGAGCTTGTGGGGATCGAATTACCCAACAAACTCATAGGGGTTTAAGGGGGTAACGCCTTTTGGAATTATTTATTTATTTATTGAATGATGAATTTGGCCCTATTATATTCTAACCCTCTTATAATTTAGGCTTTTATTTTTTTATATAGAGAAAAAAAAATAGAATGTAACCACAATTGAGAAGAGAGTAAGAGCTTCACCATTATACCCATTCTTGTTTGTTTGATTAATGAATTCTTGAGCGTTGTTGCACTTTATAGATGTAAAAATCACATTAATTGCCGAATCATGTTAAAAATCTCTTACTTTTCCTTATTTTATGCTTGCAATTATGTGTCTAGTTTAGTTAACAATCAAAATTCTAACTTATATAGATTGTTACACAAGAAAACTTGCAACAAACCTTGCTAGTAAAGAGTTTATGAGAAAAACTTAGCGAAAGAAAAAAAAATACAATATTCTTATTAATGTTTCAATAAATTAGGAGTACAAAAAAACTTTATGAGAAAAACCTAATAAGAGAAAACATGAATAAAGAAAAATCCAATGTGCTTACATCCCTTGCATATGTTTCTTTTATAAATATACCACCCCTCATACTGACACAAGAGTATGCTTTCCTCAAAAGTTCAATAAGAAAAAGTCTTGAGTTGATGCATTATAATATTATGTATTAATTTTTTGAATGTTAAAATGATAACGTCTTTACAAATATGTTTATTAGGTAATCATTTGAATATATTTGTTGAATATCAATTCTACCACTTTTATGAAATTTGTGTATAAAAGAACATATCATGGAAGAAGTAGGGTTTCATAGAGCATACATAATAGAAGATACTGTCAATTTTTGCCTGGTGGTATTAATGGTGAACTATGTTTGATTCTATTTATTTTAATATGATCTTCTTTCATCTCTAATGTATGCGACGTTATCTTCAAATAATATTATTGTGTTGTGTTTGCACGAATATTTAGAATCATGGCTCTTAAACTTATGCATCCATACCTTGTTTTATAAATTCTATTCATCTAAAAACAATAAGAAATATATCCAAAGACACTTAATAAAACATTTGGATCATCTCTAAATTATTTCTTACATAACATAAAGAAAATGTTTTTAATATTCATAGTTCACAGAAATGACATACATTTTAAATTTTTATTATTTTAAAGAATTAAAAAAATCCTTACTCTACAAATATGAAGATAAGAATTTTATTATGACAAAAGATTTTAAAAACACCTTAAAACAATCTATTGTCCATATTAACAAAAACAAAATAATATTTTATTTATCTATTGAAGAGTTGACTTGAAAAAAGATTATAATAAAAAAATTCAAAAACAAAATAAAGTAAAAAGTGCTTTGTTCGAATACATTTTTTATTATTTATCTTTAAAAACAAAAAATAATTATAAATTATATATAAAATATAAGAACTGCTATGTAGGATTTATCATATATTCTTAAAAATAAAAACCATTATGTTTTTAATATAAGTCGCAGAATTTTTACATTCATGTAAGCATTCTGTAAGGCAAACCTTCCGAGTGGGATGCGTTTTGACCCATCTACAATTTCTATGGAAGCCACCCTGCGTGAGGTTACACCAACAAGAACCAACTAAGTAGAGACAATCCGTTATATGAATTGTGAGTGAAGGTGCTTGCAAGAATGAATAATCCAAAATCAACATGTGAATGAATGAACATTCAAATCCAGAGACCTCTTTTATCACTAACAGTAGCGAATAATGTAACCGGATACCATATCAAAACCCTCTCTTGAATAACTATCAAGCAATCGAGGAGAACACTGATGAAAGATAAGTGAAACGGGAATACCATATGCATTCACCTGAACAACCATACTAGAGACATGATGGACTTGAGAAAAATTGGAAAGCAAACAAAATTCGCAGGAGGAACAGGAAATCCAGGAAAGGGAGATTTAACGCTTTTTTGAGACACCAACAGTTTTCCCTCTGCGGCCAGTTGTCTTGGTGTGTTGTCCGCGTACACGTAGACCCCAGTAGTGTCGAAGACCACGGTGGTTCCTGTCCATTGAAAATGATATCAGTGTTAACTGCCCCTATCACCTCTTATAAACAGATGGATACATATGCAGTGAAAATAAGTAGGCAATGCTCACGAGCAGTTAACAAAAAATAAATTTTTAAAAACAATTCAGAGCGGTGTGTTGCTATAGTTCTTTTAACATTGTAAACTCAAAATCAATAGTGATGAAATTTATTAAGCCTTGACTTGTGTTTTAAAAGGCTATCGAGGCTTATGCCTTAAGGCTTACCTCAAGGTGGGGCTCTACAAATTAGTCTAGAGGCTAGGCTCTAAGAATTAGCCTAGAGCCTATAACCTCATTTATGGTAATTGAGGCTTAAGCCTCACCTTGTCGAGGCTCATAGCCTTAAGACTATGGCCTCAAGGTTGTTGCAGCTTAAGCCGTAGATATCAAAATGGTTTTAATGGGTTTATGGCCTTTGTGGGCCCTTGATATCTAATTATAAGAGGCTTAAGCTCCAATATTCGATGAATTTTAATGAGTTTTATGCTTTTTAGGCTTTCGGTATAAATTACATAGGTTTTTTTTTATTAAGTCCTGGTATGGTTAAAACCCTTTTAAGGGCTCAAGTGAATTCCAATTAACACTTTAAATAGAGGGGCAAAAGAGAAATTGAGAAAAATGAATAAAAGAATTGTTGCTGCCTTAGTAGCCAAGCTCATATATAATCATCATCTTATTATTGATAGATAAAGAAAATTGTTAGCCAAAACAGAAAAGCAAACTCAACAAGATTGACATATCAAACATCTAAGGCATTGAATTGTGGGGGTTATCTGGTCTGCCTTATGAGCAACAACTAAATAGAGGGACAAAGTTTTAGAAAACATAAAACAATATTTGCAAATGTTAAACATAAAAAAGTTATTCTAAATTTTCAGTCTTCTCACAGAAGGATGGAGCAAAGAGCATCAAAATGTAAGCAAGAAGCTGTGTTCAGTCAAATGTTTCCAAGCATTTATGAGAAAAACAACACCATTGATGAAACTTCAAATCTAACACCTAAATTCTCCCAGGGAAATAACCACTATGAATCAAATTTAGAGATTTAGCCACAAAGATAGTTCAATTCGATCCAAAATGCAAATTTGATGACTTTAGGAATTTATGAAAAAAAAATTGCACCATGTTCTTCAAAGAGTGATAAAAGTAATAGATGAAAAAAGGATGGATTACCTGATCTTCTTCAAACGCTCAAGATCATCCCTGAGCTTCATGTCCAATGCATTAGAAACAACCTGAGAATATCTACCATCTTTGTAATCTTTCTTCCTGTTCAGAAACCAGTCAGGGATCTTAAACTGACGAGGATTCGCCACAATCACCATCAGGTTCTCGAGCTCAGCAGCAGATAGTTCACCAGCTCTAAAGTAAACCATTTAGAAAATTTTAGTAATGCCAAAAATTCAAATATAACAAAGAATAAGAATAGAAAGTAGAGACCAAAATCCATCTACTACCAAACTAGCATGTAAGTTAATTCAATTCCGATGATGACATAAAACAATATAGAAATTTGGGTTTTGCAAGTCTCTGAACTGAGAAAAAGATTCTAGCACGCACCATAGAGTTCCAATGTTTCAAACATGCAAAGAGAGCAAATGCAGCTCATGTTCATTTTGAGTTCAAAAAATAAAATTTTAGGACTAATTAGCAGTTGAATTTACAGGAATTCCCGATTCCCATCAACAGATTTCCGATGTTTCAAAAAAAGATAATCGAACAATGTTCATTTTTATCTTAACAATACCACCCATCCAGAGTTTCAAAAGAGTCGATATACAATCCCTTTATCCTGAGATTGTGCGCTATTTCATTTGGAAAGAGATAACAACCAATTATCCCAAAGTTAAATTAAATTAGCCCATAAAAAACCATGATTCCACAGCTCAAATTTAAGAATACAGACTGCTAATATGTTCATATCGTATGTATGAATATCTGATTCAGCTAAATCCTAGATCCGAGTTCCATATGAAGTTTAAAACGTGGAGAGATGAAAAAAAATGACCTTTTGTTCATGTCGACATCGGCTTTCTTGCAGACGATATTGGCGAAACGGCGACCAATACCCTTGATGGAAGTGAGGGCAAACATGATCTTCTGCTTCCCATCGACGTTGGTGTTGAGCACACGAAGAATGTGCTGAAATTCCTCGTTTGCAACAAGAGACTGCAAAATCCAATTCATTAACATAACAACAAACAACCATATTCGACACAAGAATTGATTTAACAGAAATGAAAACAAGCCCACTCACCATGGCTAGGGTTAGGATTAGGGCTCAAAGGTGAGAGAAAGGGCTACGGAAGTATGCAGCCGTGGTTTTAAAGGATGAGGAAGGGGAAACCCAAAACCCTAGAGTGAGGTTATCGAGTGTTGCGCGGGACTACCGTATTTTCCGTGGGACCCGTTCTCTGAAGGCGAAAAGAGCCGTTGGATGGTTCTTGCGATTTGATAGACGAAATGACTCATTTACCCTTCTTTTAAGAGAAGCCCCTCACGCGGCCTTTTTGGATAAAACGAATCAAAAGCCCAGAAGCTGAGGCAGAGAAAGTAAGGGCAAGAGGAGTATGTGAGGTATCAAACTCTGTACACCAATTTTTGTGCTTAATTCTTCTTCTTATTTATGTGTTTTGCATGCCCTTATGCTTACGAAGAATTTGGAATCTCTTCACCAACATTGTGTTTATTCGTCTTATTGATTCTGCTCATATGTGTCCTTTTTTTTTTTTTGTTTCTAATTAAAGGGCTCCTGGGTTTTCAGAAGTTTTTTGTGGGGTTTTGGGGTTGGTATGGTGTCAAATTAATCTTATTTGAATGAAAGGTAAGTAATGAAACTCAAGGGAAAAGAATGATGGGTAAAGTTACAACTCTCACTTTGGGATGCTGTGGATCATTTGAAAGTTAAATCTGGGAAGGATGGTGAACTTACATGTATTTTGCAAGAAATTAGGGCTTTAATTTCTCGCCTTTGGAAGTTATTTGTATCTCTTAGAGAATATGTGAACAAAATGTTAACTCTGTAGTTGAAACAAAGATTTGTGCTTATTGGCTGGCTGTTTTTGTGTAGGATGCACTGGATATAGCTACTTGACTCGGATTAAGGTTAAGGATGGCTGTCTTTCTTGCAATGAAGATATGCTCCCCAATGATTCCTAAACCAATTGAGAAAAACTCATATATTCATGAATGTAAGTATGTATTTTCCTGCATTAATAATGTCTGTAGTGTGGGGTGGAGTTCTCTCCATTGTTTTATCAAAAATTGGAATTCATTTTTACCAATGTATATTCTGAGTTTCTGATGATATACATAATCGATAGAGTGATTGGTTATTTCTCCCAACAATACCTGCAGTGAAAATTGAATAAATAATTTTGTAACATTGTCAGTCTAGAGTTTAATTCTCACCATTGTTCCTCGTAACGGATAATCCATCTTGGTTTACAAATGCCTGCTATTCTTGTTTGCCTGCTGAAGGACAGTTCTAAGCATAAACATCAGACCACTTGCATCATATTTTGGCAACTCTGCCTATCTGATATCCTAATTCATGCATTATTTTCCATGCATCCCGTTATTTATTTTCTTTTTGTAGTAATTAAATAGTAAAAATGTCTTCATTTGCTACCATCCTTGATGCAGTTGTTCTGAGTTGCTCCTCCTGTCTTTCTTGACCGTTTTTCTGCGACATAACAGATAAACTGAAATCCAGGTGTCACATTGTGCTACCTTCACAAGAATCTCCATCCAGTCGGCGCCATGTTTTAGTAGGTAGTGGTGCTTCACTGGTGGCCATTCTAACTTTCAATGGTGGCTTTTTGCCATTGCCAGTATGGGCTGAAGATGAGTCAAATGGCCAAGAAGATGATGAAAAAGGTGTTGTTGGGGCCATTAAATCATTGTTTGATCCTAATGAGAAAATAAAATCAGGAAAAGTGTTGCCAAAGGCTTACTTGAATTCAGCAAGGGAGGTTGTGAAGACACTACGAGAGTCATTAAAGGAAGACCCTAAGGATATTGCTAAATTTAGACGAACTGCAGACGCAGCAAAGGAGTCAATCCGAGAGTATTTGAGCAGTTGGAGAGGGAAGCAGACAGTAGTCAGTGAGGTATGCATCTTACAAAAACATTTTTGGTTTTTAAGGTGGATTCCTGTAGTTACGGTTCTCCATGTAAGTTTATTCTTCATAAGGAAGGATAACTGTTCTGGTATTATAGGCATCTTGCAATGTTGCAGTTCAGGGTCCAGTATTATTGTGGCATGCTCTAAAAAGATAAAGCCGATTTGGACCTATTTTTAATCTAATTGCTGCAAAAAATTCACAAGGTTGGTAATTTTCTGTTTCAGGGTACCTGCCCTGTTACAAAATCAAGTTGATACTGATATTTTGAACTACAAACTTGTTTAAAGGCTATACTGAGATTTCCATCTTGTTTGATATAAATTAGCAGTCCTTGTGCCCTACAGTTTTTTTTTTTTTTTTTTCATTATATGTTCATTTCTTTTTCCTTTTTATTTTTGATTTAGTATAAAGGCTCTCTCCAGTTATCATCAACTGCTTATCATACAAGAACAGAACACTTTGCTGAAAGATTAGGAAATGAGGTAACAATGCATGTCTTTTGGAGTCTAGGTATCGTTTGAAACCTTCTAATCTATATTGAACACATGGACTTTCTGCAGTCCATGAGCAGGAATAGCATTTCTTCACTAGATGCAACCCTAACGATCCATATCACATGTGGAGGCTAACATTATTCAGTTTGGTAGAAAAGTAGGAACATATTTAACTCACCCCTTAAACTTTTCTACTGAAGTAACCATTTAGAACCATAATCACGCTTTCATGTCAGGCTTGCGTTACTTCTGATGAAGTAGTCAACCTTTCCATTTTTAGGTATTATATTGAACCCATGTTTTGTCTAGTATCGATTGGTAAACTTTCTGAAATATTGCTAACTTACTATAGTTGAAAGGTCTTTACAGAGGAAATTCGAAAGGCACTTGTGTAGAAAATCTACTGCTCCTACTTAAAATATGTTAATAAAAAGATAATTAGATTTTTTTTTTTAATTTTATTTTATGGTAAGTATGAACTGTTAGACTGTTGAAATTTTAATAATTTATAGTTGCTTGCTTCATATCCTTGATCTAGTGATCCCACTTGCAGGAATCGTATGCTATGCTAGAGAAAGCAATCAGGTCTTTAGCCAGCTTCTACTCAAAGGCAGGCCCATCTGCTGCACTCCCAGAAGAGGTCAAGTCTGAAATATTGGATGATTTAAACACAGCTGAAGAATTTTTGTAGCCTGAGTTTCTTGCCATGAGATGCATAGTTGCATTAAGTCCAGAACAACAGTCAAGGATGGCAAATCTAGCCTGCTATACTTCGATGTATCTACTCTGTATCAAATAAAAAATTTCCACTGCTTTGTTTTAATGGAACTGTTTGTATCAATGAGGTCCACATATCTTTATATATGTATTCAAAATCATTGTGCAAGGCAGTTTAATATCAGCAAATGAATCATAATCAATGAGAGTATGAAGAATTCCCAGTGCAAAGAGACTCCTACAGCCAAAGTAAACACAAAGTTTTAGTTCATGAGCTCAAATTCCACTCAACTCAATTTCACCCACAGCCTGTCAACTCAGGCAAATCCAAATTACTGCACCCAATGATCAGCAATAGTTAATCAAAAACCATAAAATTAACTGCTGATACAAAAGAGTAAAGCCATTTTACAAGCAACCTAGGTTTTATACATTCACACCGACAAGTTTCTCCTACAGGAACACCAAAAAATCTAAATACATTTAAGAGGAATTTATTGTTTAATATTGCACTATCACTACTTCAATTACTAAAATGTTAAGCAACTGTCTGCCTCTTGAAGTTTGCACCGAATCTGATAAATTTCTTTATGGGTCCAAAACTATGAGAAAACATCAAGACGAATCTGGATGCTTGTAGCATGATCCTCCATGAGCATGATCTCCACAAATCAAGAACGCGTAAGAACCCCTTTTGAGCTGCACACATATGCTTCACAATTTCAGGTGGAGTATTATATGCCATACATAATTATAAATTGATGACATTTATAGTTATTTCAAATAAATGTGAGAAGAGATTACTGTACTGAACAGACAGCACAATCATCTTCTCCAAATAGTTCTACCGAGTGGGTAGTAAATATGCTAAAAGAATACCTACCAATACAAATATTAACAAATGACTGGGAGCACTAAGTCATTTTTCTAGTGAACTTGCTGTTATATTTCAGAAGACTGTTGGTATACACATATTGCCTCAAATTCAATAGCTCGAAATGTGGATAGCATAGAATTGGAAGATAAAATAACTGGGTCATAAAGGAAATATGAGGTGGTTTCTAACAATTAAAAATGCATATTTTATATGCAAGTCCAAAGGTGAAAAATGGAAATGAGGAACCAAATAATTGATTCTGAAGCAGGTGGTATGTTTAACACCAAGTAGTCATACATTTCAAAGTATTCAATAATGAAACCAGTCCAGTGATTTTGTAGACTCAAAAGTATCAGGATTTGTATAGAAACCCTTTGCTAGGGATTAATAGGTGTTCAAAGGAGATGTTATGTCAATTTAAAACAAGAAAATTCCAAACCTTGGCACAGTGCCATGACGGCGTGGGTCATATTCCACAGCTTGTCGAAGAGCTTTAGCGAAAGCCTTGAAAGTTGCCTCAATAATATGATGAGAATTTTTTCCAGCAAGCTACATTCAACCACATTGAAATTTTCTGTCAAACTTGTGTAGAAAGACTACGGAAATATTTCAGTAAATCCGTTTAAGTTGCTACCTAAGGAAATCATTAAGAAGTATTAAAAAAAGGTCTAAAAATGGCTGAAAGCATGCTCAATATTTCCTAGAATAATTTTCACAATTCAGACTGTAATAAAAGTCAGTAAAAGTACATATAATTGATCCGAAAAAAAGTTCAAGGAGTATGAAGACCATTGAATGGAGATGTGTTTTCTTTCTAAATTAACAAGAATATTTGGAGGAGTTACTATTTGCTACAATAAATGTTAGGAAACTCTCATTATACCTGTCGAATGTGAAGTGTCATGCCTGAAGTATTCACCAAAGACTGGAAAAAGTGCTCCACCAACTAAATATGATAAAAATCAATGAGTTTCATTAGATAAATTAAAAGGATAAACAAATGAGAATCCAATACCTAAGATTAGGTATGATTTTTTTTAGATGTCCTAAATGTGAACATACAAGCAAAGTTTGATCATATGGGCCCTATCATGGAGAGTTAGATGCAGCAAATTTCAAATTTTAAAAAATTATATATATGTAGATGATGCCCCTATAACCTTAACTCAACAAACATGCAGCTTTAGGTACAAGAAGGATGTGAAGGGCAAGATCACCTTAAAATTGAAGGATTTGAATCTTAGAAGATTCTAATTTTTAGTGCTAGCCATGCCATTGAATTGCTGTAGGATTCTCAGTTATCTAACCAACCAGCATACCTTCTAAATCCCTTAGAGAATGCAGAGAGTAAAAAAGGCAAGTTGAGGAGTTGCTTTTTAAAGGGTTTATTCAGGTAAGTCTTAGGTGGTGTTTGTTTTTTTACTTATATCTAAATAGAACCTTAATGCTTAATAGTGTTAAATATTAAGTTGTTTGTTTTTGTAATATTTTATTTCTATTAAGTACTAAAAAGTAAAGAAAAATCAATATGTTATTTTTTCTATTTAGAAAAAGCTACATATTTTGACTTTTTCTATTTAGTAAAAAGTTTATAATAAGTTATGAAAAAGTAGAAAAACAAACAACCTAAATTCTGAAAACAAATTGCTTTTAGTAAAAAGCCAAAAAAACAAACACCACCTACTCTTAGCCCATGTATCATACCAACTTTGCCCACACCTAAAAAGGATGATAGTTGGCACGTGACACATGTATGTTGATGGCATGCTATAAACTAGGTTAATATCAACTACATATTTACAATACATCAACTTGATCATATATTAGACATTAATGACACATTTCACAATCTTTCAAACGCTTATTTGAATAGTGGTTATCACTGAGTTAGGATAAGATAAGGCTCGGGTATGAATGGAAAATGGTTTTCAAGACGAAGGATTGTTTCTATGAATAGTTGATTATGCCATTTAGCCTTTCTGACTGCACTTAGATTGCTTTAATGAATTTTGGGGTCTCAATTTTGACCCTTATGAGAGGTATATCTATTTTACTCACCTGAGTCAAGTTTCTCCAAGCAAGGGAGAGATGTTAGGGAACATTATTAAAAATATCCTTAGAATACTTACAAGAGAAAGGAAAAAGGCTGGTATCAATGCGCAAACCTTCATTTGGGACCCTACTGTTAAGTTATAAATGAATTGTGGTCTACTGAATAAACTGTACCCACTTTTAAATGTGACAAATCAAGGCATAATTGCTATGTGTATGACTTAGAGACACTAATTTAAGACATTAGATATAAAGACCAATGATTGTATGAATGCACATACTTGATTTTAACAATTCAAGGTCACAACTAGATATTAACTGGCAAAAATAAAAGGAGTTTCTGATGTCATAACAGATATGGATGGTGCCTAAAATAAACCAGGTACCATCACCCATGTCATTCAATCATGTGGTATCAAACAAACACCAAACACTGCTTCAGTACAAACAACAAGAAGGTTTTTAAATCAAGCTAAGTGTATAGTTGCTCGACATGATGGATTAATGAATCAACGCCTAATACATCCTAATCACTTTCTTATTATGATCTGTGAGCATCACAATTTACAAATGCTCCACTGTATCAGTTCTCCACATTGGACTTCATTATCCAAGCGATCATTCCTGAGATCTACAATGCACAAGAAGAAACATGCCCAACTCAAAACATATCCATGGCAAATGAAAATCAAGTACCCCAGGATGACTAATCATTTTGAACAGAATGCAACTAAAACAAAAATCTGGGTGGTACTGCATTGCTTGAATGGAAAAGGACTTCCAAAGGGACGAAGGACACAACCTAGCAACTCAGTGCCCAATTGGAAGACCACAAGTAAAGGATGAGGGTGCATTGAACAATTCATACATGAAAATTATGAGAAAAATCCAGAATACCAAATAGGCATAGATCAAGCAATGGATGTCTAACCAACAACTGGTTAACCAAAGAGCCTTCTAATTGAGCAATACCACTCTACTATTATCTCTAGTTGCACTTATTTTTGCTCCTTTTTCTTTTCCTTGCACATAGGAAGGAATATACAGCTGTGCTGGGCAATGAAGCCCAAAATACAATGCTACACCATTTATTTATTTATTCTCACCGTCAAGTTAAATTATCCATAGCTAGCTGTTTAGAATATCCTAAAAAGAACATCAGGGTAGATGCTACATCCATTTCTAGTAATAATATGCAAATACAGGGGTTTGGCATTCACTAGATAAGAATGCCAGTGAAAACATGTTAGCTCATAAGCATGCCAGAATCCCTAAACACTATGTTTGGTTCCTGGAAAATGCTAGGGAAAGAAAAAAAATATTTGAGGAAAATGATTTTCTCATGGTTGGTTTTATTATGGAAAATACGAAAGAAAATCAAATATAATTAAAATTTATTAGAGAATTATACATTTTCACATTATTAATCTATAAGTAGAAAATTTAAATAAGTGAAATAAATTTGAAGTAAGAGATAAAAATAATTTATTGACTTTAAATCTAGTTTTTATTTTCCTCCATTTTCTTTTTTCTTCTATTTTTTCTTTCTATTTTATTACCCTCACAATTTTCCGAGACCCAAACATAGCCTAAAACTAAAGTAAATGGACCAATGATGATAAACAGCACAACAATGGGTACATTCAATGAATTATAGGCCAGTAAAAACAAATATTTTCTAAACAAGTATTTTTAATCAAAAGCCATGCAAGACATGTTCCATCAAACCCTCTAGTGAGGAAGTAACAACTGACAATGTTAAGCTAGTTGATATGGAAGTAGAAGGGAGGGAAATAAACTACCTGAGTGTCATATGTTCCAACTCTCTCAGTGGGGATATGTAAATCATAGCTTAAATGTGGACGTCCAGATAAATCCTGAACCAAGGAGGAAACATAAATAGGTAAAACGGTAGAACATACATTAAACCTTTAAAAGAAGTAAATAAAATATGTGATACACCACAACCACACTTCCAAAAACAACATAACACTACAAGCTCAAACCTCAGAAGGCTCACCACTAAATACTTAGGGCTCTCCCTTTAATCTGAAAAGTCCACTACATATGATAAAGCAAGTCCTCATCATAAAACTAAGTTTTGAAGTTATCTTTTGAACCCATTTCATATTCAATTTATATACGCCAAGACTTCACCTCTAATTATAACTCTCTAAAAGACAATTTGAAGGATCTGGCCCACTTCTGGGTTACTCCAGTCAACCCGTCTTTGAATTATAGCCATGAAATAGTTTTCTTTTCGATATTCTTTTTTATTTATAGGTTTTCTTTCCAATATTGATATAAGCATAAACGCCAAATTTAATTGCAAAAATTTCTGCCCTATATATAAAACATACCAGCGAAACGTGAATTAGTGCTTCATCTAAAGGAGCTGAAAAGTCACCAAACCGATAAATGCCTTCCTTTGAACCAATTGCACGCAGCAAACTCTGCAAGAGTCAAAGCAAATCATTCATGTTAATAAATCATTTAGCGGAAAGGGTGTCCCGGGAGAATTAATAAGTTGATTGTACCGCACAGCATGAGCACATACAAATAAACATGTAATAACAAAGACACATCAATAAAATGATCAATATAAAGTTAAGATGAACACATTTTTTGGATTGTATGTAAAATACACCAAGCTAATACAATTTCTCATAGGCATAGAAATATGAACCGATTAACCAAAAAACTATGATGGATTACCGTTCCGAGCGCAAGTGCAACATCTTCATTTGTATGATGATCATCAATGTGTGTGTCACCGGTCGCTTTCACACAAACGTCAAACAGCCCATGCGTGGCAAGTTGCTATAGAAAAAAATAAATAAATAATAAAAACAAGAACACCAATGTCACCAAATCAAATTCCCTAACAGAAACATAAGTTAAATTAAAAGTACTGACATCTAACATATGATCGAGAAAGGGGATTCCAGTATCATTTTGAGCAACGCCTGAACCATCCAAGTTCATTGAGACCATTACATTGGTTTCTTTAGTAACCCTTTTCACCTCTCCAATTCGACCTAATTACATTAACATCATTTTCAATATCAGCTAAATTCAAAGCACCGAAACAGAAATCAAACTAAACTGAAAGAAAGTTAGGGCTTTGACCTGTGCGGATGGAGGAAGACATTATCGGAGAGCCATTCTCATCGACCGATGACGCGCAAGAGACTACCCTCAGGGGATCCATTAGAGGAGGTGTAGAGAGAAAATTGGTCTCTTTCAAGCGTGAGAGAAGACTGGTCTCTTTCAAGCGTGTGGCAGCGAGAGTTCGGTATGAAACCCTGTCCCTAACTTTCAGTGGTTGTAGGCCCTGTGACGAAGAACAGTAGCTCAGAAGGGCTGAGGGCGCAGAAAGCTCCATCCAAGCTTACCCAGCGAGGCTACAGCAGAGTTCACCTATTCCACCAAATTATTAAAAGAAAATAAAAATGTGCCAATGAAATAAATATGAAATATTCCTTAAGATGCCATTACAAAATATAGGGTTTTTGATCATTTGTAAAATAAATTAATAAAAAGGGATCATGTAAACTCCAAATTAATAAATAAAAAAAAAAGTCTCTATCAAAAAACAATTTCTTAAAAAAATAAAAATTATTTAGAGATTTCTAAAATATAAAAATTATAAGTTAAAATCGTCTTTTAAAAATAGAAAGAGATTATATCCATATCTTCCATGAGAGAATTTCCTTTAAAAAAAATTGATTTCAATTTTCTTAAATAATACAATTCCTTGTTTTTTTAAAATGTTTTCCTATTTTTAATAATAAAATTATTTAAAATATATGTATTATAAAATTAATTAATTTTATATATTAAATTTATTATATAAAAATAATTATAATTATTTTGGATATATTATTTATAAATAATAACATTTATAAAAGTATAAATTACATTTAGGATGAATATAATTGTCCCATATTAATAAAATATTATTTTATATTAAATTATATATTGATTAAAAATAAAATTTTGGTATTTATTTTGAATTTTATCTTTAAATTAATTTAATAAACTATTTTTAAAATTAAAAACTAATTTAGTTTTATACTTTTTTGTTCCATTAAATATTTTAATTTCTAAACTTTATTTATTATTTTATTCATAATAATTAGTAATTACTATTTTATATCAAATTGAATAATGATTCATTTTCTTAATCTAATTTTTTATTCAAAATTAATTTATATCAATGAGTTATAAAATAAGAAATGATTTATTTTTCTATTTTTTTTTATTCTTTTTACCTTGAAATGGTTTTCAAATTATGATTAAAATAGTTAAATTTTAAATTTTGTCTGATAAAATTAATTTAACAATTAAAGCAAATTAAAAATTATTCATTTTAAAATTTTAATTTAATACACTCGAAATAAAATAAAACTGATAATAGGCTTATTTTTAAAATTTTGAATAAAATAAAATCCACAACTGTTTTAACTTTTTTTCAAGTTTGTAAATGTTTTATGTAACAAATTAAAAATGATATAGTTTAATTGAAGAAAACAAAAAAAAAAAATATGTATAATAACACAAAATTAGTTTTTATTTGTAAAAATAATTAAATTCAAGATAAAGATCAAAATATTTTTTAATTAGTATCTAATTTAATATAAAATAGTATTATTTCAATACATTACTGATCAACATAATTTATATTTTTATAAATATTATTATTTAGAAATAATATATAAAATAATTAATTGATAATATTATATTTATAAATAATACATCCACATTAATTAATAATTATTTTTATACATTGAGTTTAGTACATAAAATTAATTAGTTTGATAAAACATATATTTTAAATAATTTTATTATTATAAAAATATATTATTAAAAGTAAGGAGAGAAAAGAAAAAATATCTTGAATAGACACTTTAGCTGATTTTTTTTTTTTTTTTTTTTTGAGATAATTGAAATTGTTTTGGACAATTTCTGTCTTGAGAAAATTCCCTGGACATGTAAGGATAAGATGTAAAAAACTAAACGCCACTCTCCATATCAAATAAAGAATCAATTGCCATGCCAAATCAAATTCTCACTCCACATGCCACATCCACACCATAGGTAAAAGTTGTTGCAATACCAAATTGGTTTACATAAGCATATTCAACTACTACTAATTTTAAACTGGAGAGAAGCACATTACACCTCAGCCATATGCCCAGCCTCGCTTTCCTTCCTCCACTTCCTCAGTAGGATGACTACCATGCCAGCAATTCGGAATTTCCGATGAATCGGACCAGGTTCAGGCAAGTCTCCCATCCTAAGCCTTTGAAATCCCCACCTACGCCTTGATTGATTAAACATACCACAAAGGTATGGTATGATGCCTGTGTACATTTCCATCTCCATTGCCTTTCCCTGCATCCAACCAACAACTAGCTCTTGTCTAAAACTGTGTTTGGCTTTTTCTTGTGGTATTTGAATCTGCAAATGCTGATGTCTCGGCCTCAACAGAAGACTTAATATGGGCTTGGTGGTTTCATCTCTCACTTCTTTGTTCAAAGGTTCTGAGAGAGATGAGTATAACTGTATAAGCTCCATCATATATATAGATTCTCCAGAGAAGCAAATCAAAAGCTAAAACATACTTGGCTGCACGTCCGCCTCAAAATGAATCCCCTGATCAAGTGCGACATCCCCACAAGATAAAAAATGGAAAAGCACTAGCTGGAGAATCTAATTTTTAATAGAGAAGGGAAAAGATATACATGACTGATAACCCAAATCCAAACCAACTTGCATGTATTCCAAGTTGACCTGGATCAATTCCAACCTAACCTTACCCCGCCAACAGCCGTGAACCAAAAACAATCTTAAGTGTGTATCCAACTATATGGGTAATGGAGTGGTAGGGCATCAATAGGGTTTAGGCTTGACAACATAATCCCAGACACCAGCACAACCCTAACCAATGAGCACCTTACTTCTAGTTCAAGATGCAATATCTTGTCCTTCACAAAGCATCATATTTAGTGAGAAGCAATGTTCTCCCACAAAGCCCTCAAGTAACAAAAATATAAGAAAAGATGCTTCAATCATACTATCATACACAAAAATTCTTGGCAGAATTACATTTTGAGATCATAATAACCTCATTGAATTTTGGCACTGCCCTAAAAACAGCATAAAAAATAAAACATTAATGTTTTCAGGAAAATAAAGAAAAGAGTAGATTTAACTTCTAAGCTCTATCTATGTAATGAAATATAAGATAGCTTTAACTAATAATTGCCTACAACATCTCCTGAGAATAATAGCTTGGCATTACATAAATGGCATGTTTGAGTTTATTACTGCCTCAAAAACATCTAAACAATTATGAGTGGCCAGACCAACCTAGAGGTGCTTAAACAAAAACTAAATGACACAGAGGTGGATGCTCAATTGGACCTGAGTTCTGGGGACTTAGGCAGCAAGTTGAAATTACAAGGCCTATGAGAAGCCCAGAAGTTACACTCCTTTAGAAGGATCAAGAAAATGATATACAATTGTACCACAAAAATTTTAGACAACCAAGAAAAACCAAGGCAACAGAACTTGTGTCCAATGTGTATCATCAACACTGCTCCACAAATAGGAATGATATAATCGCAAGAAGGAGCTGCTCAAGAATCATCTTAATCCACCTCTGTTGTGTCGAGAGCAGAATTACTAACATCAAATGAAGATTACAGGATATCCAGATAAAATCAGACCTTGCAAACTCAGCAGATCCAGATATATACACTTGGAAGCTGCATGACAGTTTTCACCAACAAAATCAGCATTTGCAAAATAACCAGCCCAACCTTGAAGGATGGTGTTATATGGTAGGAACTTTACTTTTGACATAAAAATTGACCCATTCCCATTTGCATCAAGAACATCTTTTGGAAATTGATGGAAAAATGATAATCATAGCATGCAGCAGACTTGACTCACAAGTTGCATGGGGTGATGTTTATCTCCAAATCCTGAAAGTGCCTTAGTGCCATCTCAGTCAAGGAACACATCTGCACCAGAGCCCTCTACCAAAAAAACCATTCCAGCATTGTTAAATCCAAGTCAGTAGAACTGCTACAGCCTCAACATGAGGCATTGGCATCATTTTAAACACTAATAGATCCAGCTTTCCCTTCACACTCATCAGTTCCTGAATTTTCAGCAGATACCTTTAGCCGGTTTTCTTCATAATCATTTGCATTAGAGGCAACTTCCAAAGCCACATGTGATTTACCTTCCATCTCAAATGCACTCTGATTATTAAAATTGGAGTTGGACTGTATAGTACTCTCATCAGTACCATCAAAAGTAGAAACAGGAAGAGGTTTTTGATTTTTATCAACTTCCTCAGTTATTTTCTGAGCAGAAATTTCACTTGAAACAGGTTCAACAGAAGCAACTGAATCACCTACTTCATGAGCATCATCTACTTCACCCTTGGTGGAAGACTGAATATTGACCTCTACAGGAGAAGCCAATACAGGTTTTTTGAACTCGATATTGAAACTCTCATCAGAGGGAGAGAGGGGCTTCACATCACTAGGAGGTTCAGCTACTTTGTCCTTGAAGCAAGAATTAGAACCTGTAATCCCATTACCAGAGACCTGGGTATTTACTTCATGAGCATCACCTGCTTCACCCTCTGCACAAGACAGAACATTTCCTTCAACTAGAGAATCTGATACTAGCTTTTCCACCTCAAGGATGCCATGACTCACTTCAGAAGCAGGGAGAAAGTCCATACCTGTAGTAGATACAGGTAATTTGTAACTTGGCTGAGAGTTAGAACAAATGGTCCCCTCACCAGGGGCTTCAGCATTTACTTCTAGACCATTACCATCTTCACACTCATCAGAGGGCCGACTGTTACTTTCAACAGGAGAATCCACCATGGCTTTTCCATTATGACTTGCTTCAGAAGCAGATAGACAGTTGAAGTCACTACCAGGTTTGCCTAGTTTGTTCCTTGACTGAGAACTAGAACATATAGTCCCCTCACCAGGGACTTGGACATTTGGGTCACGAGCATCACCGACTTTGTCCTCAGAAGGAGAATGCATATCACCCTCGCCAGGAGAATCAAATACATGTTTTTCTATCTCAAGAACATTGCAACTTGCATAAGAGGGAGAAGGACACTTGGCTTCAGTAGCTTCATTCAACTTGTCCCCGGACTCAGAATTAGAACATCTCGTCTCCTCACCAGAGCCTTGGATTTCAGGTTCATGAAGAGCATCTGAAGCACCACTCATGATAGAAGGATTAGTCAATGGAACAGCTGGGGTCAGGGAAATAGAGTCAGAAGCACAGACATTGTCATTTCTGTCATTTGAATGTTGCGAAATGGAATGATTATGGATGGATAAATCATGCCCATTGGATGAATCTATATCAGATTTATTTTCCAAATCAGGTGTATTACAATTGTTGCCTTTGGATTCAACTGACTTTGTACCTGCAGCAAAAAATATACAGAATTTTAGGAAGAGATGGCATATATTAGCTCCAAGACAAAGACAATGAATTGCAATAATTAAACCTGGACTAGCAGTCATGTTTCCATCAGCAGTTTCTTGCTCCAGAAGCAGCTTCTGTAACATGTCTGTACCCGGGAACACCAACATATTCAAGGACCTCAATTCTTGCTTATGGGATTCTTCAAGAGGATTGAAACCAAAACCTACAGTCCATGTATGCATGAGTTCGGATATAGCTGGAATAATTAGCATCTCAACTTTGAGAGAGCAAAGAGCCTGAAAGTCAGAACAGCAGAACATAAATCAGTGCCATTAAAGGGATTTGAAGCAGGAAATAGTCAGGGTTTACAGGAAAATTAAAAATCCCAGACTGCGGCGAAGAAACCAGCAGTTAACAATAGTAATTCAACTATGGCTTGCACAAAACATGATATAAATAGTATTGGTCCTCCATGCCTCTGACATAAATTTAAAAAAAAAAAAAATTGGATTGTCCATGGCCTAACTAACAGAACCTTTGAAGATAGGTTGAACTCGTTAGGCATAATAAGTCAACAACTCAGATTATAATAGGTACCTCAAAGAATGAGTGTAATCATGGGTTATTATATTTCACCACAAAATGTGAAGCACCAAGCAACAACATAGTCATCATAATATTACCGATTCAATAGCACAAAAAAGCCGACGGCACATCCCTTGGCGCCTATATATATGGCGAGTTCCAATGAACGGCATCTCTGCTAACTGGGTTCCATGGATCCTACACAGGCAAAGAGCATATAATGGTAAGGCTTATTTGCAAAAAAGAACATAGATGCACACACCATAAATAACACAGTCCCATTTAACAGAAACTCCCACTACCAAAAAAGGAAAGCTCCAAAGGGAACTTCAATAAAATGAACAAAATCAAGGGACCAACAAAGCTCCAGAAAATAGTTATGCCACTCAACCTACAAAATGAAGATATCAGTAATTGCACCAACTATTAACAATTATAAAGTAGAGAAAAAATGAACAGACGCAACGATGCTACATAGCTCTAGATCCAATTAATGACCATCAATGTGATTTCTATTATCTCAGCTTACTATTTTGATCTCAAGGAATAGTTTTTGTCTATTGTGAAAAACAGTTTTCTTAGTTAGAGACTAAATCCCCTCCTTCCCTCTCTCCATCCCTCTTCTGGCTACTCTACTTGCTCACTTTAGTGATTTCATATTGTATAAGAGCTTTGCCCATTGTGACAAACAGTTTTCTTGATTTTACAGTCAGAAATAAAATTTTCTATGCTTTCCCTTACTATTTTGGTCACAGAGAAGAGTCTATTGTGAAAAACAGTTTTCTAGGTTGTACAGCTAGAGACAAAATTTTCAACTCTCTTGCTTTACTATTTCGATCTCAGAGAGGAGTTTCATTCATTGTGAAAAACAATTTTCTTGATTTTAGGAGTAGAGACAAAATTTCCCTCCCTCTCTCCCTCCTTTTCTGGCCACTCTACTCTCTCACTTTACTATTTTGAGCTCGGATAAGAGTATTGTCTATTGTGAAAAACAGTTTTCTTAATTGCACAGCTAGAGACAATATTTTCTAGGTTCTCACTTTAGTATTTTTACCTTAGAGAAGAATTTTGTTTACTGTGAAAAACAGTTCTCTTGATTGTACACCTCACTATTTTAATCCCAGGGAAGAATTTTGTCTATTGTGAAAAACAATTTTCATCTTAGAGGAGTATTGTCTATTGTGAAAAACAATTTTCATCTTAGAGGAGTATTGTCTATTGTGAAAAACAGTTTTCTTGATTGTACTCTTTACCATTTTGATCTTGGAGACAAGTATTGCATATTGTGAATTTTTTTTTTCTTGATTGTAAAGCTAGAGCTGAAATATCACTCCCTTCCTCCCTCCCCCTCTTTAGAAAACAATTTTCTTGATTGTAGAGCTAGAGACAAAATTTCTCCCTCCCTCCCCCATTCACTGTGGAAAAACAATTTTCTTGATTGTAAATTAAAGACAAAATTTATCTTCCCTCCCCTCCCATTGTCGAAAGCAATTTCCTTGACTATGGAGCTAGAGAT
The DNA here is from genome assembly GCF_030704535.1 of Vitis vinifera. NCBI lineage: Eukaryota > Viridiplantae > Streptophyta > Magnoliopsida > Vitales > Vitaceae > Vitis > Vitis vinifera. The sequence goes on along the minus strand of NC_081809.1, from coordinate 5,398,136 downwards.
AAAGGCCTTGATTAGTAAATGTTTTAAAAAATAATTCTAAAAAACAATTTTTGAAAACTATTCTTTGATGTTTTGAAGAACAAATGCCTGTTTGAAAACCTGAGAAGTGTTTAACCAGTTTTTTATATTTTTAAATATGTTTTAAAAATAACCTTTATATGTAGTACTTTATTTTTAATTATTCTTCGTATTTGTATAATTATTTTTTAAAACAACCTTTAAAAAATAAGTGAAAATAACTAAAAGATGTTCTCTAAAAACACCTTGTTTTCTGTTTTTAAGAATAAAAAACAGTTTTTTGTTTTTTGGTTATCAAACACATTTTCCTATTTTTTTTATTCTAGAGAATAGTAAACTGTTTTCAAAAACAGTTATTGAAGAAACCCAAAGTTTCCTTCCCCTCTCTCCCTCCCTCCACTCTCCTCTCTCTCTATGGAAAATTTTCTTTATTGTCGAGCTAGAGACAATTTCTTTCCATCTATCCTTCCCTCCTAAAGTTTGAATTAGCAGCCTTCTAAAGTTTGATATAATTACTAAGAATGCAAATTTCCTAAAATGGAAAAAATAATGCAACTTTTGCATTTTGCTAAGAGATTGATTCAAGATATTTAGAGACAAGATTCATATTTATGAAGTAAATTGTGAAAAGCAGAAAACTTGGAATCATGAGGTTTGTGTCTTAGTTGGGCACTTTGCAATTTTCCTTTCCCAATAATCATGCCCTTCCCCATTTCAGAAGCATGATTTCATGTTCATTCAACTGTAAATGGTTTCTTATGTTAACTATTGTGTACATTATACGTGACAGAAGATTTTTGGATAATTTAAACATTGGTCTTACTCTTTATCCACATTTTGAACGCTACCAATATACATTTAATTTTATCGTTCCTTTTTGTTTTTTAAGACTGACAAGAACATTTTTTTCTGCTCAATGGTTATATGTTTTATTTTCATATTTATGGTATTTACTTGGATAATATTACCGAAAGAATACAGGGTACAAGGGTAAATGTAAACAAATAAATTTCAAACTTCAATTCTTTATTCATCAAAAAATTTGATTAAATTCAACATTTAAAACTTGGATGATCCAATAAATGTCTTACTTTGATCCATTTAGCAATTAAAAACTTCAATTTCTAATTCAGAACTTAAGTATTCATTACTTAATTTTCAGTATTATCAAATATCTCTTAAGGCTTTGGAAAAATATAACTGTCAATGCATCATTTCCTTCAAGAATGAAAACTCCCAAAACACCTATCAAAAAAAAAAAAGAATGAAAACTCCCAAAATACCATTTGCAAGAAATTTTGAGTTCCATAGCAAGATAGATAAGCTGAAGATATGAAGCATGATACCTGATTGATGCAGCACAGATTATTTCATCACCTCTCTCCAAAATTGCAGTGTAGAAACCACTGTAGTTCAGCCGATTAAAGTTTGATCTACATAAAAAAAGGAGGAATTGATCAATTACAGGAACATTCCTGCATGACATTGAGAATTGTCATGTGGATAGTTGGCTGTTGTGGGTTGACATGGTTTGCTAACACTAAATAATATACACAAATAAAGGACCTGGTTGTTGATTACCAAACTATAGAAAAAGATTACTTGTAAATGATGTTTTTGTGCAGGTCATTAGCTCAATATAAATGGGAAAAAGGCATATCCTGAGAATATTTTCAGAGCATTTTTAGACAGTAACAAAAAGCTATACCTGAAAACTACTCTGAAAATGTAAAATCTATAATGCATGCTCATGATTTGCCAACAGCATACTTTATCACAAAAACATTCATGTGCAAGTAGAATTATAATGAGCTGCAATCATAATAATGAGAATAGTGGTTATGCATATACGATTGACAGTAAGCCCATAAAAAATTAAGTGTGTTTTATCTATTGATGGTTACAGATGCATATGAACAATATATAGAAGGTCGCAGCATTCCAAGTAAAATTCATTCTCAAATAACCATCTCACTTATAGCAAACTTGCTTAACAAATTTGCAGTACAGGTCCAATAGTCCAGGTTCCATGCATGAATATCATGCAGTTCAAAACTGCAATGCTCCATCTTTCCATAAGTTTCTACTTTTTAAATGAATATGTTAATTTGGTCTTACCCACGATTATAGAGAACATTATGGATTAAATTAATCTCGCTCCTCCTGTCAACAATGGACAAAAAGCACTCATCCATAACAGTCAGTGCAATAGCAAGCTTAGAATTGCTTTCCACCCTTTGTGGAAATCCTCGGACAGATGTATCTGAGCCTGGGTCTGTGCGATGAATGAGAGACCATGAAAACCCTGCCTCCAGTTCTTGTTTGACCCCAATAAACTTCTGTAAATGTTCAAAGAGCTGCAAAGGAACAATGATTTAGATTAATTTCAATGCCTTTAAACACAAGATAAATCTGCCAATTTAGAAGGAGAAAAATACCGTCCGTCAACAAACAAACAGGATTTACAAATCAGAGCAAAGCAACTAGGATGAAAAACCTAACCATAAAGAGAACACTAAAAAGCAACAGGATTTACAATCTTAACAATTGCTCAACTGAGACTCAGAATAACATGAAAAAAGAACTATAGTGGAAATTTTTTTCACATATTTCACAATTTCGTGAACTTAACATCTACATCATGAATTCAAATTTATTAGCCTATGATATAACATTGCTGGAAAAACTTGAAGTTATGTTATATAAGTTGACATTCATGCATTCATGTTTAGTTTTTCTGTAGAAACTTGCAACAAGATAATGGATTTGTGACCAGTCCAATCAACCATGCTCCTCTTTTATCCAACGGATTTCAGTTAATGCAAGAACTACCCACCAAGAGGTTAATATCTACAAAACCCAATTGCTACTGTAAAGGAGTACATCTTTTTTTTTCTTTTTTTTCTTTTTTTTTTTTTTTTTTTTTGATCACTGTAAAGGAGTACATCTTAAAATGTATTTTTTTTTTTAAGATGTATTTTTTTTTTTTTGTAAAGGAGTACATCTTAAAATTGCCATCGGACCTGAGAGAAAAATTTTCATTTTTTAATAAATTTTTGGAAACATTACATCTATTCAAGCATGTAGATGTCCCACCAGACCGATATGTTAGTATACAAGAAACAACCATGTTCAAAAAGCAGCACTATAACAAAATACTCATTAGTGAGAAAAGGAAGATAGAAAAAAAGAAGGATAAAGGATGCTAATTAGCCTTGGCAGGAACATGACTCTCAAGCTACCACAAAAGATCAGAAACAAATTACAGCAAAACTGATCCTCTTTTGGACAGTTTGGAAGGAAAGAAACAGGTTTGCTTTCGAAAATGGGGAGTTTTTGGTTCAAAGATTGAAAAATTATTTTGTTTGTGATTATTGGTCTTGGGCTAAGTTGTTCATAGATGTAGGTCCATGATCATTGATAGACTTTTTTTATTGGTTGGGTTCTAAATGAGAGTGGATAAGTTTTTGTAGCCCCTCTTCTTCTTGGCTTTCGCCTTGAGGAACCTCCACCAATTTGAGCTATTGTGGCTTTCCATCCGTTCCTAGAGCCAGCATCCGTTGCTCAAGTCGATCTAGTAGCAGGAGCAGCTGTAGCTTTACCAGTTCTCTTTATGATGATGATCTAGAACCAACGGAGAAAGCAGCAGAGCAAGTGGTTCAGTACCCAGTACCAGAGCCAGCAGACAGGCCATCATAAGACCGAACTCCACTTAGAAGTAGGTAGGTCAAAAAATCTTTTTTTTTTCTCTCTTTGGTTCAGTTCTCAACACATAAGAGAGAAAAAATAATTTAAGTATCCACAACAACATTCTTCCAAAAGCATTTTTCCCCAACTTTCTTTTGGTAGACGTATACTCCCGGTATGCTTTGGGCTGTCCTTTGGACGCCTTTTTCTCTTGATTTATAATATACTTTTGTCTTTAACATATATATATATTTCTACAACTAATCACAAACTCGATTAACTAGCAAAATCGGGTCAATTTCTACAAACTATTAAAAATTCAGAAAAACTTGGACAAAATGCAATACCTCCCGGCACCCCTGTCCACAGAAAGAAGTGGATGGATTATTGGTATCGGAAAGGACAGCATCCACCCCTTGAATGCACGATGTGTGATCTAAGAAGGTAAAAAAGAGGTTGAATTTCAGCAAAATTGTCTTGGTGCATCAAGAAAAACAAGAGGGGAAGCATTTATGGAAATACAATGAATTCTAATAAAGAATAAAAAAGTGCATACATTTTTTCTCACATAGACTGCAAGTAACTAGCTCACTGACGGTTGTATCATCTTCAGCATTACTCCCATCAGCCATTCCGCAAAATTTGCATGTGCAATTAGGGCAGTGCCAGTCACCAGATGGAAGCATCTGCATTAAGAAGAAAAAAACATTACTCAGCATTTAACACGCCAAGTATTGTAGCATGTTTTTACAAATCAAGCACAAAACCACATTTTTGCAGTGCAAAACCTGACCAACCATTTTTTTTTATAAATAAGAGAATGTATTAAAAGGCCAACTAGTGTACTCTTGGTGCACAAGAGTACACAGGACATATACAATAAGAGTGCACAAGAGCATAAGAGGGCTCCTTGTCGATGCTTGATTTTGTAGATTGGTTAGGAGCTCCGTAAGGTGTGGTTGTTTTTATGTGTCTACGCCTTTTTGTTTTTTGTTTCCTTGTATACATCGAGTATACTTTTCTTTTTAATACAATTACTTTTACCTATCAAAATAAAAAATAAAAAAATAACACATTATAGAAGGGGAAATTGGCAAAATCACCTCAGAATTCTATACCTGTTAACTTCATTTTGCTAACTTCATTTTTTTTTTTTTTTTTTTTGCTCTCTACAACTAAGTCCTTTGGTGATAGAAAAAGAAAATATATATGTAGATCAATTAAAAAAAAAAAAAAGAATGCCAACAGAACAAGAAGGGGAATGGTTGTCAAGAAAAATCTGTCCATAGATGTGACTAGCATGATCAATAGAGCCATATGGCATGTAATATGTAATATGGATGAATTACCTGAATATTTAAGCAGCTCTGATGGAATGTTGAGGGACACCCATCACAACAGATCAAATCCCCACCATCTCCACAGATACCACAAGTGTCATCATTAGGATCATCACCATCAACATCTATAGGGTGGAAACCACTACGTTCAGACTCCTCTTGTCTATTCCATGCATCTACCTGGCACTGCAAAAGGGAAACCCCAGAGTCCAAAACTATGTTCTGGAATGGCTGACGAAGTTTGCTCCCTGCATGAATTTCAAACTTTGAAACTGTGAGGATTTTACTACAGCATCTACAATGAATTCCATCTCTTGTGATCCATCCCTCCAGCATTACTTTTGTGCGTCTGCGATTCATATACTGCACTTTCTCACTTAACTGCACAGTTCCAGAGTCAATAAGCCAAGACAGAAGAGTTCGTTTCCCAGTATATGGAACAAAGCCATCAGTTTCCAAATTCAGTCCCTTGCCAGAATTGCGAACCAACAAAGTACATCTGCCAATTTTTCTACTTTTCCTTCCATGTACCAAAGAATTGGAAGCAAAAGATAGTTTTTCACCCCGATCGTGCCTTAATGTTCGTTTAATCGACTTGCCATTCTGCTTTATGAATGAGCTTAGTTTCTCTTCATGCTTAATGTCATCTGCATCCTCTGAGTCATCCTTGGTATATGCATCTGTATTCTTAGTACCAGCATGATCCTTTTGTTTCCTTTTCATTTCTTTCTCAATCTTCTTACGAGTTTGCCTTGTCAGTTTGCTGAGTACCTCATCTGCTATGGGAGAAAAGGGAGAGAGGTCACCACTAGGTTTTGATTTACTCTCCTCATCATCAATTTGCTTTTGGAGAGCATCATAAGCCTTGATGATGGACCAGTACGCTGTTCCTGTGGGGTTAATGTAAACAGCGTCTAGGTAGTCTCTATTCCTTCTAGGTCTATAATCGATTGTCCAACCTGCATTAACAAGCATTCCCCTTATTCGTTCACGTAATAATTGCTTCTCGGTGCCACTACCACGCTTAACTTTTCCTTCCTTTCCTTTAGTTGGTGGGAGCTTTTCGGACGGTGGAGTCCTCTCTCCTTCACTCTTTCCCCTTTTCCCAGAGCTATGGGCTTCCACACTCTTTGAACCCACCTTCAATGATGTGTCACTGTCCTCTGATCCTGAGTAGCTGGCTTTACTCTTCTTAGTGGGTAATGATTTTCTCAAGTTCGGGTGTTTTTTCTCTGCTCCAACAAATGAACCTGGTTTCTCATGAAGTTTTGTTTCTGAATAAGATGAAGGGCGAATCAATATGTTCCTCTTCATGCTATCCACAGGCCTAGACACCTGTCTAATGCCTTCAGCTTCCTGGGGATCATAACTTCTGAGAGACCCTCCCACATTCTTCTTCTTTGGCATCACCTTCAAAACACCATTTTTTCCCTGCAGTCGGATGGGTTCATCAGAGTGACCCCTCAACAACGAAACTGGTACCCGAGTTCCATCCCTTTTCATCTCAAACCTGCTAGTCTCAGAATAATCAGTTCCCCTGTTCCTTTCTCCTAATGAGCCACTTGTATTTCCAAAATAAGAATGTTTTCTCCTATACACAATATCTTGTCTGCTTGAACCTGTCTCAAATTCCCTTCGACTGCTACTTTGCAGCACCTGCTTTGAACCCAAAAAGCCTCTTCCTCCAACTTCCCCATTATCCATCTGTTCCTTCTTCCTCTGCTTTTTCCCCTCAATTCTGTCATACTCGTCAAACTCAAAGACATCTAACCTACTTCTCTTTCTCTCGACTACACCATTGCAACCAAAATTTCTCTCTTCAACGCCCTGTTTAAAAACAGTTACACCATTACCAGCTTGGCTACTCCCAGATAGAACCCTTGGCCGACGAGATTCTAACAGTTCATCACTCGAACCCGAATCGCTAAGAACCAATCGCGGTCTCTTCTTCTCCTTCTTGGATTCTAATAACCCCTGCGAACCCGAAGAACCAGCCCCACTCACCCCATCGCCTTTCTTTTTAATAATTAAACATCCTGAGGCGTTCCTACTCTTCACCAAACCGCCCGAACGATCACCACTTCTCATTCCCTCTTCCATATACAGCAATAACCCCAAAAAGCCCTAAATTTCAAAGCTTTCCTTCAATTTCATCTCAAACACGCCACCAAAACCAACAAAACCGAAGCAGAAACCCAAAATCAAAATCCCAAGCCAAACACTACCAGATCTGAAGCAAACCTAAGCAAAAATCCCCAAGCACTTGTAAGAACCCAAAACAACGTATCCCAAAATGGCACAGCAAGGTTCCAAGATTCTTACCTCCCCGGAAAGCTACGCGATTCCGTAACCACCGATGAATCGTCGCGATCCCTCGATCGGCGTCGAGATTTTCCGGCGAAGGGAGCTGATCAGAGATCGAAGAGAGAAACCCAATTTTGCAGAGGAAGAGAGAGAAATTATACAACTCAATTATATTTGAGCCCTATATAAATACCCAATGCCATTCCCCTCCGTAATAATACAAATATTTTTTATATATATACATGATTTCTATTTTACTGGATTTATTTTTCGCGTTCGCGATAAATCGGCAGATCCCGAAACTACTGTTGTTTATCAACTCCAAATCGTTTCGCGTGATTCGGTTGGACGGGCCCCAACAGTTTCGATCTCGCCACGTCAACCAGGGCCCTCAGCGCCCACAGTTCACGAGCGATTTGTTTAGATATTGGGTGGAGAAGGAGGCTTTGATATTGTTCCCCATATGGGGTTCAGCCTCTTTGGGTGCAACAGTTTTGAAACTTGCGTCGACTGCTTTTGTTTTTCGGAAGCACTTTGCTGTTTTCGGCCACCCATTAATGTTTCCGCTTTTGGATTTGAGTTAGGGGGTCTCTCTTCCAGTTTTAGTCACTTGAGAATTCTATTTTATTAGAGACTTGAAGAATCATGGTGTTTGATAGAAAACAGAGTTGGAAAGAAAATGGAACCCATTAATTAATTTAAAAAGCAAAAAGATGTGGAGGGGAAAGGAATTGTTTCCATTAATTTAATAAAGTGGTAACATCCTAAAATGATGACCCTCTTCCTCAAAAATGTTTTTTTTGAACAAAAATATGTTTCAAACTGTTTTTTATTATTATTATTATTATTATTATTTTCAGTTTTTTGAAATAATTTTAAAATATAGTAGTTTACTATCAATTATTTTTCATAATTGTACAATTGAAAACACTATGTATATATCAAACATGTTTTAAAAATTTTCACAAAAAAAAACTGTTTTTAAAAACAGTTTCAAGCACTATCTTAATCGGCTCCTCACTCGTAATTTATCAAATTTAATGTACGAGACATTTAGTATAGTGTAGAGAATTATTATTTAAATATTTTTTAAACAATAACGTAATACATAAAAATAAAAGAAATTTTAATTTAATGAAAGTAGGGATAGCGGGTTAGTCGGATTGATGACTAACTCAAACTTAACTCAAATTAAAAAATAATTAACCTAATCTAACTCAACTTGATAAAGTATTAAATTTAAGTCCAACTTAATCTATTTTTTTAAGAGGAAGTTGTTTAAGTTATAGACTTTTTAGGGAGAGTAGTCTCTAGTTGGTGGGATTAGACTTTGATTGAGTTTGAATTTGTTAAGTTGTACAATTCAAGATTTATATATAATATTTAAAAAAAAACCTTTTTAATATATTTATATGAAAATTTAAATGGTAAATATGATAAAATTTCAAAATAACAACAAAATAATAAATATAAATTTATTTCTTTTTCTATTAAAAAAAAAAAGAAACATATGTAATAAAATATAATTTGATATTTTTTCTTTAAAATATAAGAATTTTCTAAACCTTAAACTAAGTCTACCTTAAGTTAAACTCGTGTTGAAAAAATCTAATTCAAATATTGAAAATGGTTGCCCAAACATGAGATTAAATTTTGATCAGATCAAGTTAATCTGTCCAAGTTTCACCCTTAAATGAAAGTAACTGCTTTTATAATCTTATGATGGACGTTAATTTTACACGCATTCAAACTTTTGGATTTAAGTGTTTAATTCTCAATATAGGGATTAACATATTTGACAAAATATCATTTATGGAAAATTTAATTTCCTTGTACCAAGATTATGCCAAATTAGGTCAGACTTCTTACCAATTCTAGGGTTAATTACTTTTTATTATATTTGTCAAGAATAAAAAATTAAAAAATAACTATGTAAGTTTTTCCTCCTTTATATATAAATAATTAATATAAAAATATAATTTCAAGTTACATTTTTTAAATTTGCATTAATTTCAAATATAATTTGTAAGACAAGAAAAGAATGAATAGCAGATTTGTAAAAATTGATTAAACTTAGCTTCCTCTTGAGATTAGTTTTCATTTGATTATCTTATAAATTGCTTAGAAATTAATGCACAATTAGGCAATAAAAAATTATATTTACTCATAATTATAAAGAGAATTAAAGGACAATTAATACAAATTTATAAAAATCATGCAAAGCTTATTTAGATATATTTCCTATTTTGTACTTTTAAAAATAAAAAATATTAATGAAAATATCGAACTTATCATATTTTTTCAAAATTAATTTTAAAGTATGAAGTAATAAAAAAAATTAATATTTTTTTTTAAATAACAATAAAAATGATGTAAGCATATGTTAGTTAATTTTTAATATAATATTATCATTTTTTTAATTCATACTTAAAGACTTTTATTTTTAGAATGAAAATAAATGGAAAGTGGATAATTTATTTTTTTCTTTATTTAAATATGTAAATTTACATTATTTCTTCTTAATAACATAGCTAGACTCTAAAATAATAAAACTCGACAATAATCCCTTTGCAAGAATATGATTTTTTTTTTTTGAATTAAAATTTAAAATTTGTAATTTGAGTCAAGTTTAATTTTAAAATAAATGCAAATTTTCATAATAGCCAATGAAATAATAATTATAAATTTATATTTATTTATTTTATAAAAAAATAATGGGCCCATTTTCTATTTTCCATATAAACGAGAATAAAAAAAATCAAATTTATTTGTTTAGAATTTTTTCCATTTCCATTTTTAAAAAAAAATAAAGAAAAGAATTTGGTTTGAAAATTTCAACTATATTTTTTCTATTTTCATTTTTAAAAATACTAGATGAGAAATGGAAAAATTGAAAATACTTCCAAAATTTTCTTCTAAGAAAAATGAAAACCATTTTCTAGAAAGTTGGAAACATAGAAGGGAGTAAAATTGTATAAAAAAATGTTATGGGAAAAAAGATTACGAATATTACAAATATAAAGTATATATTAATATAAATACAAAGCAATCTCATATATATTTGAAATCAAAGATAATTTTTAAAGAAAATATATATTTTTATTTATTAGATTATGAATTATTATAAGTAATATATATATACTTTTTTTATTTTCTAAAAATAGTATTTATTTCATACTTTTATTTCCTTAAAAATAATTTTAATTAAGAAAAAGTGAAAACTACTTTTAAAAGATGAGATTTGTAAAACCTTGTTCGGTTTTGAATTTTTATTAATAAGAAAATGTGTAGACCCCCATTTGGGGCTCATTTTCTACAGCTTGCTTTTAGCCAGGTGTCACCATCTAGGGGAAGCCATGTGTCACATTTTGACTAGCTGCTAGAGAATCACAATAGTGGACTTGGAGGAGCAATCAGGGATTGACACCTGGAGGGGAGCTGCAGAAGGGGGTACGTTTCTGTTATGGAGGAGAAGCATGCCAGCTGCAGGAAGAGGAGCGTTTTTGGCTGCAGGGTGGTGGTGCTTTTCAGGGGGACATTTTTTTGAGAGAGAGGCGGGAGAAACGGTGGTTGCTTTTAGAGGGGGGCTGCAGAAATCTTGAAGAGAGGGGGAAGGAGGATATTTTGACGGGGGATTTTCTGGAGCAAGTGAAAAGGGCAAGCTGGAAAGGAGAGGGGATTGCTGAAGCTGAGAGGAACCACAGAGAGAGGGGAGTAAGCTAGAGGGCAGGAGTTTTCCATTGCTGTAGGAGGGTGGTCTTGGCTGCTGCCATTGGAGATATTTTTAGAGAGGTTGAGGGTTTTTTTCATTGATGAGAGAGAGGGAGCTTCCATTGCCGTTTGAGTAGAGGAGAAAGAGAGAGATTTGAGAGGAGGGGGAGGATCCCATGGACAACTGTGAGAAATTCTGGAGTCTTGGAGTTTGAGCTGAGGTTGGAGATATTTTAGAGGGAGATTTTGGGAGAGCAGGCGGGCTGCAGGAGGCAAGAGAGGCAAGTTTGAGGCGAGAGAGCAAGGGGGCAGAGCTGTGTGTTTGGAGAGTAGAAGAGGTGCTGCTGTCTCATTAGTTTTGTTGATTTTAAAGGGGAACTTGAGGCGTTTGTAGCAGAACAGAGCCTTACCGGAAAAAGGTTCTCTCAGGTATGAATGCAGCTGATTTCTTGTTTGGTTTGGATTCTTATTATCCCTCTGCATTGCTTGTTGATATTTGGATGTGTGTTGTTTTGCTTGGGGTGGATAATGAAGGCCACTTGTTGCTTGTTGAGATATAATCCTGAATTCATACCTGCCATTGTCAATCTTAATATGTTCTGTTTCTATTTGTGACTATGAAATGTCCGAGAACCCCACCAATATTTGCATTTGATGCTGTCTTTCCTCACCTAATAGGAAGGTTCACTGATGACTCATGATGTGAATCTTCCTTTGAGGACCTTTTTATTTGTTTCCCTTTGTGCTCTGTTTTCATGCATTTCTTTTCATGGTTGAAGCCACCTCTATTCTTGGATCTCGTTCAATACATTGGCTGTGAGAGAGAGAGAAATCAAGGCTGGTCGTGAAGCCTTACAAGGGATACATATTCTCAAAGTTTGGTTGTCATCTAAGAGGAGAATTGATCACAAGAACATCTGAGTGATTCGACAGTTTCAGTCTTGTCAGTGACATTTTGAAGTTCAGCCAAAGGTCCAGAGCCACAGCCAAGAAGCGAAGCTTAATTGGCAGTAGCAGTAGCATCCTTGACTAAGAAGGTTCCACGTGCTGATAGAGTGACCCCAGAAGACACCATCAGCCTGCCTGAAAGTGGTGGGCTCCTACTAGGGCTGCCAGAATTTGTCTCCCAATTTGGACTAGAAGTAATTAATAATTCTTTTCTGGGTTTCTCATGGTGTGAATGACAAAGATTATGGAATTAATCAGTCAGCAGGTTACTCTTTCATTAAGGAGCTGTGTCATTTGAGACATTATGGTGATTATGCAATATCCTTAGCTTCTATTTGTTGCCTTCATGGACTAGTCCAACAGGTTATTTCCCTTGATGATTCGATTCAGCTGGCTAAGACTGAGATACAAAGTCCATCTTTCCAAGGATACAGTTTTGCAGAAGAGGGGAAAGTACTTGAAGATGGGGTACTCAAATGGTCACTAATTGAATTGAAAACTGGGCTAATTACTTTCATGAAGCTAGTTGCTCCCGAGGGGTAGTATGCGCAGTCTATTGAGATATTTGGAAGAAGTGGTCCTGCTCTAGGATTTGGACTTGGTTGGGGTGCATATGCTGTAGCAACATGGGAGAAGGATGTATATATTGAATTTGCTCAAGATGCTATTGATGAGTACAAGGCTCGTGAAGCTGCAGCTGCTATCCAAGGAAAAATGGTGGGCATGCGGCGTAAGAAGAGTAAAGCAAATTTAAAGAAGCTTGATGAGCAGCCTGGGTGGTTAAATGGAGGACAACTTCGTGATTATCAGCTTGAAGGCTTGAATTTTCTTGTCAACAGTTGAGAGAAGATGCTTTGAGGGTATAATTCTCTGACAGTTTGGTTAATGAGGAAAAAGAAATAAACGAGAGGGCAGCAAAGATTGAATATGTGAGCAATGTATGACAACTCTGAATCTAGAGTTAAAAGGCTACTGAGTAAAAAAATGAAGAGCTATGATGCGAAAATCTCATCCTTGAAGCTTGAAATCAAGGGACTGGGTGAGAAGTGAGAGACATATTGATGATTTGGAGAGACAGAAAACTGAACCTGGTCAGCATGGCATCTTCACCACAGCACCCTTGTTGTTCATCAACACTCCCCCACCCATTGCTATCATACATACCCATGCATATAGCCCTTTCCATACCCGTTTCATGCCGACATCTTCCTCTCACTTTCATACCTATATCCCATGCATATAGCCCTTTCCATACCCATGCATATCACCAATTCCTACATATATATATATATATATATATATATATTGCCGTACCCCTCATACCCATTATATCCCCTTCTATCTCTACATTCTGCCATTCATCCAACTAATCAATACCCACGCTTCTCTCATCACCTTCTATCTCTCATCCCACCAAGGCTAACCCTTTCTTCACACCTATTCTCATTCTCATACCCGCACATGACACCAATTCTTTCTAAACCCATTTCATGCTCATACCCACGATCCATCATTCTTTCCCTACCGGGTACTCTTCAAACCTATTTTTCACATGCCCCACCTGCTACCCCACTCATTATCCTCTATTCTACCCTACAGCTTCATTTCCACTATGCAATCTCCCAATGCTTCTAGCAGAAGAAACCATGGAAAGCCCGGGGTAGTCTGTCAAGGATCAAGAAGATGTCATCATTGGTTTCATTGATATGGGTGTGCGGCTTAAATCCCCAAGTTACAACTGATGAGACTGCCTTCAAGATGCCGGTATGTTCATATTGATAAGCTGTTCGAAATTGAAACAATGCACGAGAGGTGGAATGGGCTATCTGCTGCATGTGAGGTCAAGGAGGCAACATAGGCACAGAGAAGCTAATGTAGAATGTTAATACATGTGTTGTGTGCTGAGCAAAGGAATTTGCTTTAAAGGATTATGCTATGGAGTCTGATGAGTCCCGCATATACAACGCTGCACAGTCAATGGTTGCAAGTCTAGTTGGAAGTTTGGCTCACGTCACATGCAAGGACCCCCTTCGCGGCTCCATAACGAATCAGTTTATGGAATTCACCTCAGGATTTAAACATTGGAACTGAACTTCTGGAACAAGCTCTGCCATTTCTTACTAATGATAACCTTGATTTGGGCTGTGTTGTGATTGAACATGCTGCAACCGAGAAGGCATTACCAACCATTGATGAAGCTTCATGCGAGGTCTGGGGATATCTAGCTGCTTGTGTAAAGGACTTATGCAGCTGTCATTTTGCCAAAGAGTGACGATTGTGTTTCAGGGATTCACAGTCAGATTCAGTTAAGTGTATAGAGGAGACCATGATTCCCGAAGTGTCCCTGCTGGTGCATTGCTGGAAGTGTTTGTCAGCATAGATGTTGCTGTTATGAATGACTTGGTTTCCTCGGAGAAAGCCACTGCCGCTGTCACCATCATCATCGGGTCGCACCAATGCAGATGTAGATATTTCCGCGTGGCGAACATCCTGGAATATGCGCATGAGCAGATCAGTACAGTTGTTTCAATGACTCTGAAGAAAAGCAAACCTGATTTTGATACCCCTACTGTTGTTGCTGAGGCTGGGAATAAATGCATTTCGTGAAGGTTTTTCCTAGATAGAAGGCCACCAAACCAACAGTTGTTCATGTGAACTCACTCAATGTGGTATTGCCATTCTACTCATCAAAGCTGACCAAGGACCCAATTGGAAAACCCCTGCAGGAGTCCCTTAAGAGGACAAGATCAGGGTATGCTGCTAATTCGGTAGGATTGCACGAAACAGGGTCGTTCAGAAAGCCTTTGATGGAATCCATGGAACCAGAAAATAAGACTATGAGGCAATTTCTTTCATCCGAAGAAGATGGGGACAAGTGGGCAGACTTGTTGCCAGACAGCAAGGGGTTTGAAGCGGCTCTTATCGCTGCAGTTCTAGGTTCAGCCATTGAGAAAGGGGAGAAAACTGACCTGGAGTAGAGGCAACATAAGTACTCTCCCATACTGGGCCCACTCTTGCATATTTCCCCTTTGCATGACCACTTTTTGCATGGCCACCCTAGACATGCAGCTTTTGACTATGAGTCCTCACCTTTTATTTTCTCATTCTCTATTTTTTTTAACCATTGCTCCTAGTCCCATTTTGCAAGCATTTTCTCAAAATTCTGATTTTCAAGTAATTCCAATTTTCTCATCTTTCATCCTTAGGATTTTTTAGGATCACCCAAGAATCCCATTTTTAATAAAACTTGGTTGCCATCTTTCCTTCTGGCAAACAATTTCAAAATCTCTTTTGTTTTAAAATGTTTTGAAATAAGTATGAATTAAATTCCGTAATTCCTAATAATGAAATTTATGGAATTAATTCATGCAAAAATAAATGGGCTTTGGTGGGGGCCCGACATCAAATAAATTTTCTTCAAAATAAAAATGAATTTGAATGAAATGTTGACATGCGTGCTATTGGTGTTTCTTCCTATTTGGTGATATGAGTGACGTGCTTTATGTTCATTACTATGCACTAACCCCCCTTTTGTGATAGCGCGTTGCCGTTTCCTGATCAGGTACGCATCCACTTCCACTTTGGTTATTCTCTATGCATATTCTGATACTCATATGTGCATGATTGATTTGAGTATTCATTGATTTTCTCATTGATTGCCATGTTAGCTTCATTTTAGTAGTAGAGACCCGACTTTAGGGACTTAGAGGGGTGCTACGGTCTTTATCGTACCTTCCCGATAAGTAACTTGACCCCCGAACTCGATCCGGTTTTCACAGACCGCCTTTTCCAAAATAAGGAGCCACACTTAGGGTTTTTCTTTCTTATTTTGTTTACCCTTTAAAAATAAAACAAAAATAAGTGGCGACTCCAAGTCATTTTCAAATAATCAATAAAAATCATTTTTTTTTTCAAATAAAAATCGAGCTCGCCATCGAGTGGGAAACGCATTGAGCCGAAATACGGGGTCCACAAAATGGCGACTTCGTTGGGGATTGTTTAGAGGGTCAAGCTTGAACTTAAGATGAAGCAAACATGACATTTGATTGGTCGATCAGTGGATGCCTATCTCTTGATTGCACATTGAGAGTTCCTGAGTTTTCACTTGGGACATTGACATGTTGATCATGTTGGTTGATTATTTTGGTTGGGGATTATGATATAGCCAGTTTCTTCATGCTTCATTGATATATTTGTTTGGGATATTTGACATGATGATTATGATGATTTATTCATCTTGATAGAGGATTCTGAGATAGCTATTTTCTTTGTGCTTCATTGCCATATTCGTTTGAGGTATTGACATGCTGATTGTATTGATTGCCTATCTTATTTTGCTTAGTATAGTGATTCTGATATTTGCAGTGATTATTCTGATCACCTTGCATGTATGGATTTGTTGTTGGTTTGATTTGACATGACGATTCTCTGGCTTATATATCATCTTGATCGTCGTTGAGCATGGTGTTCTTATCACTATTCATCCTGATTGTCATAGCTTGTATGCGTGCATGAGTGATATATCTTGTACTCTGCTTGATTGCATGTCGCATGACTGCCCTTCTTCTGCTTGATTGCATGTCGCTTGTCCATGTGGGCCGCACTTCTATCCCCTTACCTCCAAATCTCTTGGTCTCGGTCATTTCCTTCATTTTGGTTCTCACTTTTGCAAGTGTGAGGCCTTCTATGTGCTTGTTCTTTGACTGAGCCAAAGATTAGGAGTAGGGTCTAGCGATGGGCTATATCGATGTACGGGAGCATTCTGGAGAGCGACACACTGATGTCGGGAGGAGTCCGATCATTGAAGACCTGTATAGCCCGGAGCTAGGTTTCATGGATATTTGTGTGGCCAGTGTGTTTCCTTTCCCATTTTAGCTTCCTAGGATTTTCGGATGCACCCACACCATCACTGTGCACTCTAGTTGACTATTGAGCGTTGAGAGTTTGAGAGGTTTCACCATAGGAAACCCCCTGGGATGTCGAGGTAGTGCATGTGTGGAGATGATGACCACCTTGCATGGAAGCGCCCCGTCTCTTCGGAGGCGTGCAGAGGGTTGCGTATCGCCGGAGGGTACGATCGTTTCTGCTAGGGATCCTTTAAAGTCCACCCATATCCATTTAGAGCCACCTTGACCTTGTAGGTTGAGCCGTAGATCCTTCGATTAGGACTCCCTCCCTACACGTGGGTGCATCTGAGGGCTTCCAAAGCCTCTTTAGTTACAGTTCGGATCCAGTGTTCCCTCTTTTTAGTCTCCAATTGAGAGTGCTCGGAGATCGGTATGAGTTTGAGTATCGGTTGGATCACCTTTCGTCTTGTCACCTTAGTTTGTGTTTTTCACTTGATGAGTTTAGCATGTTTTCTTCCTAGGGTTTTTTGTTCTCATTTCTTGGCTCGACACACCCCTTCACTTTGTTGTCACTCACTCGATATTTTGGGATATGTTCATTGATCATCTTTTTATACTGTACACCTATCACGGGCTCAGTACCTCATCATTTGTTTGATCCTTGGTTTGATTTTCGACTCGATGCTCATATTTTCATTACAGAAAGGTGAAATACATATTTTCATATTCACACATTTTTCGAGAGATTCACCTTGATCACCTTATCATTTTGCCTCTTATGGAGCTCGAGTTGAAGGTTGAATCAAGGATATTTTTGGTCTAGACTGAGTATTGATCTCGTGATAGTGTTGTTCTTCACATCCCATTTACTTTCTTCACACCTCGATCATTTTTTTGGGTCATCGATAGAAATTCTTTAGTCATATTTGTAGTTGTTTCACACCAAATACTCATGTGACTCCAGAGATTCTATCGTCTATCCAAATTTTGATTGTCACCATATGATTGTGTATCATACCCTGTCATGTGTTGAGTTGTGTTGTATCATGCATTGGTCATTGTTCGTTACATCTCGTGTCGTTGCATGAGTCGTGTTTGAGTCGTTTTGTTCGATTCTTTTGTAGGAGTCTATTTGTAGTCCCAGTCTTGGTTCAGTGCCCTGGGTTGAGTGGGATAGAGGTTGATTCGTATCTTTGAGTTGCTATAGACGGATTCATAGTCAGTTTCGATTGGTTAGCTTATTGCTTCTGTGGTTTCGATTCAGGAGGCATTGGCCAGTTTGAGTTAGAGGATGGATAGTCAGCGGGGTAGGCACGTAGTGCTCGAGGACACACCATCTGATATAGTGACACCACCTGTTCTACCTGTTCAGAGGCCAGCTACACAGACGTTGCCTACTGTTTCACATGATCATGCTGCTGACATTCCACCCATGGTCACACCAGTTACCGTTATTGAGGACCCTCGTTCTCGTATAGACAGACTCGAGCGGAGGATTGGACAGATGAGAGATCCTGATGAGATGATTCCGTGGGATGACCTTGGCGATGTGCCAGTAGCCACTTTGCCAGTTGGTTTCAGGATGCCTGATATAGAGAGATATACAGGTGTTGGATGTCCTCGTATTCATCTCAGACTTTATAGCACAGTTATGAGAGCTCTTGGTCTAGATAAGGCACAGTTGCTCACTTTGTTCCCATTGTCATTGAGCGGCGTGACACAGAGATGGTACGCTTCATTAGAGTCATCTTGTTGGAGAACTTGGGAGGACTTAGCACAGGAGTTTTTGAGACAGTATTCATTCAGTGGTGATACGAGCATTACACGTAGAGAGCTTGAGCTTCTTAGACAGGGATCAGATGAGTCTGTTTCTTCTTTTATCTCCCGCTGGAGGGAGAAGGCTACAGAGATGATTGAACGACTTGCCGAGAGAGATCAGATGAGCATGTTTTTGAGGAGTTTGCATCCTAGGTTCGCTCGACATCTGACAGGAGTCCCATTCCAGGATTTCAGATCATTGGTTCAGGCTTTGTTTGATGTAGATGATGGCATATCTAGAGGATTATGGTCAGATATTATTCCTTCTCCGGATACTGAGGGGAAGGGAGTTGGTGGATCATTTGAGAGCTATAGAGACGTATGTTCTGCGGACTTTCAGCATCGACGACCTGGTTATCATCCCTATGCGAGATCATTGCAGATACCCAGGAGTGATTTCCCACCTTTACAGCATCGTCATCCTCATCCAGTTCAGCTGTACACTTCTACGCATCCTCATGCTGTCACGGTGTGACCTTCATTTCAGTTTCAGCGTCCACAGACTGGCATCCCACGACATGAGCAGTCTCGTCCCCATCGGCGACGTCAGATGACTTATTCTAATTTGGGGATGCCTTTGGATAGAGCTTTTGAGCGACTCAGATCTACTGGTGTTTTAGTACCATTGGCCCCTAGGCCACTCCCGAGTACCTTGCCTCCGCGTTTTCATGCTCATGAGTTCTATGCATTTCACCAGATGGCAGGCCACCGTATTGATTATTGTGCTTCTCTACGTCACACCATACAGGATCTTATTGACAGTGGCGCAGTTAGCTTTCCCATATCGACCACAGATACTGATCTTGGTCCAGATATGTCTACTGATTCCTTTCCAGCTTAGTCCACACATGCAGTTCCTCCTCCTTCGGGCTTACACCATCACATTTTGGACACCTAGGGCACTGATATTCACCAGACACTTTGATATTGCATACTTTGTTGGTGTATTTTGGGACTACTTTGTTAGTTGGTCGTTTGGGTTTTTGTTATCTTTTTCTTTGTATTTGACTCTTGTTTTATAGTCAGTGTTTTGAGTTCGCACCTTGTGCTTCGAGAGTGGACCTTTGTTGTCCTATTATTTTGCATGATGTACTCTTATTTCACTTAGTGATATTGTTGTTTTCTTGGGCATGTGTTTCTATCTTCTTTTTATTGTTATCATTGTTTCGTATCATGTATTTTATGTGTTGTTATTTTGAGTAGCATCGTGTGTTGTTTTGTTTTGTCTCTTGCATGTGTTTGCCTTAGAGTCTTGGACAGTTTTAGTGTCGTGACTGGTCCCCGAGCAGATATTGATGGCATGATGGTTCTTTGCCCAGAGCACATTGAGATTAGACTTCTTCAGTTGAGGTTTACCATGTCAGACAAGATCGCACCCATTACTCTCATTACTCTTTACGAGATGATGGTGGATTTGACACGGAGGGTTGAGAGGATTGAGCTTATTTTGTCAGAGCATCCATCGTCATCGAGAGGAGCTCTAGGAGTAGCGATGCCTTCATTGCCACATTTGACTCCATCGATGTTTGCTACTTTGGGTGCCTCACATCCACGACCTCGCCCACATTCAGTGTTCCAGCAGCATTCCTCATCCATTTCACTGGCTACGCCGACACGACCTCCACCATGCCATCTCTCCACTGATCCCAAGCCTTATCTCTCTACACTACATGCTTTCATACCCATTTCTACTATCACCATTCTCTCTCTACACCACCATGCACCATGTCATTCCTCATCTACTCATCATATCCATGCACCATTTTTCATCACCCTCAAAGGTCTTCACCGCACCCATCCTCCCATTGCCACGTGATCTCAACACTTAGTCGTCACATCATTTCCATTTTCACCACCTTCATAGAAACACCCATGAATTCTCAACATTCAGATAGCTCTGTCTTCTCCGACATCTTTCATGCTCCTGAGAATCTCATTCTTGGGATTACTGTTTACCTATAACAAGGATATCAGTCTTATCAAGTTGAATTTGGGTGCGGGCGTTTATCGAACAAAGGAAGGAAAACCCCTCGTTTTGAATGTAATGAGGCGAGCAGAACAGCTCCTGGTTAGTGACTCGTCCAGGGTCAAAGAGTGTCTTCTCATAAGTGGATTGGCAGAGTTCAACAGATCGAGCACTAAACTCATTTTTTTTGGTGTTGACAGTCCGGCTATCCAAGAAAAGGGAGCAGCTACTGTCCAGGGTTCGTCTGGTATTGGTTCATTGAGGATTGGAGTTGAGTTTCTGGCAAAACATTACTACCAGTGTACAATTTGTATTCCAGTGCCAACATGGGGAAATCACTCGAATATTTTTACCATAACGGGGTCATCAGTGAAGACTTACCGCTATTATGACCCATAAATACACGGGATATACTTCAAAGGCCTGTTGGAGGACCTTAGTGTAGCGCCAGCAGGAGCGATTGTGCTTCTTCGTACGTGTGCTCATAATCCCACTGGTGTTGACCCTACTCTTGAGCAGTGGGAGCAGATCATACAGTTGATGAGTTTAAAAGGGATGGTGGTATAAGCCTTGCAGCTCAGAGCCTTTAGCATTGTCTATGAAGCAGTAGACGTAGCGAGTAGGGTTGAGAGCCAGCTGAAACTTGTGATCAGGCACATGTATCTCAATCCTCCTATTCATGATGCATCTAGTGTGGCTGCAATTTTCAAGGACAGTGATATGTATACCGAATGAATTGTGGAGCTAAAAGCAATGACAGACCAGCTTATCAGCATGCGTCCGCTACTGTTTGATGCTTTATGTGAAGGAGGCATCATGGTCTGTATTAAATCCCGTGCATGCATCGATTTTCTCACATATTGGATCGTACATCACGTGATTTATTCAACGAACATGAAGAGAATGGCAAGCCCATGGCGCCTATATAGTCTTGGAGGTGTATGAATCATAGGTAAACACGTCTTGTTGCCTTCCCATTTGTGCATGGAATTTGACTTTTAAATCACCTATGGACTACAACAAGTGAGGCCCGCTGTCTTCGCTCGACGTTATCTTGATATCCGGCATCAGTGTTGACGAGTATAGGCATAATGGGTTTCCTTCGACGTTACTTCGGTTAGTTTGTCACAGCTGCACACGCTTCCATGAAGGGAATCCAGGGACTTTGCAAATTCAACCAAAGAGCAGTAGCGGCAGCGACATCATCATCAGTAGCATCATCAAGCTTGTTCGCGTCCCAAGTGTTTTCCTCTTGTCTAGGCTTTGGTGCTGCACTCACACTCCCGCAAACCAAATGCGTACTACAATGGAGCAACTTGATCCCTCAAAATACTCTCAAGTTGCAGTGCCTTATTCCTACTCTCTTGCATATGCACTTATCTTTCTTCATCATGACTGGTTACCTTGGCAAGGCTATCAGGATGGTAATAAATTCTTCTTGGTTTGCAAGGAAAGAATGGCAACTTAGCCTGAAATGCTTTGTTGCTTTTGCCCGACAACTCTCAAATGATTTCTTGAGATTATTGTGAACGTGAAATCTGCTGAAGAGTCAAATCACTACAAGCCAACCGACAGAGGTGACGATGGGAAATTTGTCCTCTCATTTGCATGAAGTCTTGATGAGAGACGACTGGTCTATGGCTTAATGGGTGTTACCATCTCTACATTTGATGTAATGAATGTGTGTATATGCATGATGCCGAGGGAAAGAGCCTGATCAGGGTCATGTCAGGTGAAGTAAGCTGAATGAGTGTGTTTCTTAGCTGACTGGAGAAGTTCAAGAGTGAGGTGAGCTGGTCCAAGTGACAGGCAATTCTCTCTGCGTTTGAGCCAGATGAAAGCTACTAGAAATGAGAATTGGTTGTGAATATGGAATGATGATCTGTGAAAATGGGTTGGCTACAAGGAAGAAAAGCTACAGGAGACCATACTCCCTATATTGGCCACCTATGCATGGCTCATTTTTGGGCCACGTGCTTTCTCCTATCTTTCCCTCTTATTTGATTTTGAAAATAAATTTCCTGAATTTTACTTTGTGAATAGTTGGATAAATTCTGGTTTTCAAATAATTTCAGATCACCCAAGCTTTTCATCCCGAAAGCCTCTTTAGGTTCCAAGGTTCCATTTTTAATAAAATTTTGGTTGCCATTTTCCTCTTTGGCAAGCCTTTTTCATTTTTTTATATACTTCTCTTAATTTTAAAATGTTTTGAAATAAGTGTGGATCAAATCCCGTAATTCCAAATAATAGATATTCATGGGATTAATTCATACAAAAAATGAATCGGGCTTTGGTGGGGGCCCAACATCAAATAAATTTTCATCAAAATAAAATTGAGTGAAATGACACAAGTGCTATTGATGATTTTGTATTCAGTTTAGTGACATGTATGCTATATCTTGTGATCATTGTTTTGTACTAATCTCATTTTCATGATAGCGCGTTGTTGTTTGCTGCTAAGGTACGCATTTTCTCTCACTTTGTCCATCTCTCATACATGCTTTAATTCTCGGTGTGTAATCATGTTGGTATTCATTGATTTTCTCATTGATTGCCATGTCAACTTCATTTTAGTAGTAGAGACCCGACTTTAGGGACTTAGAGGGGTGCTACGGTCTTTACCGTACATTCCCGATAAGTAACCTGACCCCCGAACTCGATTCGGTTTTTCACAGACCACCTTTTCCAAAACAAGGAGTCACACTTAGGGTTTTTCTTTCTTATTTTGTTTGCCCTTTAAAAATAAAACAAAAATAAGTGTCGACTCCAAGTCATTTTTCAAACAATGAATAAAAATCAATTTTTTTTCAAAAATAAAAATCGAGCTCGCCATCGAGTGGGAAACGCATTGAGCCGAAATGCGGGGTCCACAAAATGGCTACGCATACACGACCTCCGCCCCAGTTTCAGGGCCCTCCAGTTATCACAGTTCCTTATGAGCGACTTCACCCTCGTCGACGATGTCAGAGACACTATTCAGATTTGGGCGCACCCCTGAGCAGGGTTTTTGAGACGTTGCAGGCCATGGGATTTTTGGTTCCTCTGGCTCCTAGGGCACTTCCAGATCCTGTGCCTCCACAGTTTCGACTTGATTCATATTGTATGTACCATTAGTCAGTAGGACATCACACTGATCGTTGCACTGCTCTACGACATGCCATGCAGGACATTGTTGATTCTAGGACGTTTGGGCATCCTCAGTCCGATATGTTTCCTATTCCTACCTCAGCTCAGGCCACGCATGCAAACGCCTCTTCACCAGCAGTCCCTGATCTTATTGATTTGGGCGATTGACTCATGATTGACTTACCTTGGCACGGTGGCACTCAGATTTTGTTCCTTCTGTGGCTAGAGATGTGATGACAGGACCAGTCACTGTTTTTGTTTTTGTTTGTTTAGTCTTGTTTTGCTTTTGACTTTTAGAGACTATAACTCGATTCTTGAGTATTGTCTTTGTTATCCTTCTTTTGCATGATGTACTCATCGGATTATCCCATTGGATGCATTTTCTTTTATGGACGTATCTTTGTGTTTTGTGATATGATGTGTTGTATTTTTTACTTGAGGCATCTTTTCACTTGCACATTGTGGTCTCGAGGCTTGACCTGTCATGGGAGATATTGAGCCTATTGGCCTAGGATCAGAGATTTGACCTAGGGAGTTTGAGACTGTGACACATCCTCTTATGATCAGAGTCGTACCTTGCTCACTTCCCGCACCTTGATTTTGCTTTGACCTACATCCATCCATTATGAGCTTTGCACAACATCACCCTTGAGACCATTACATGACCTTTCCATCCTCGGCTTTTCCAGCTTTGCACATCCCTTTTCTGATTCGACTAGATAGAGTGTGAGGAGTTTGAGCCCAGGGTTGATCTCGCATGACAAGGGTTAGCTTATGATCTTTGGGTGGTTTACGATATGTGGATTGGTCGATTGCTTGATGAGACTGTCACTTATTTTGCCGTGAGTATAGAGATTGATCTTATATGATGAGGGTTGGCTTGTGATAGGCAGTCTTGCTTGATGAGATCACCATTTACTTTGCATTCGGACTACAGTTCGATGCATGATTCGAGAGGGTTGATGTGGTTATATCAGATGGACATCGATCTTTAGTATTGATCATTTGAGGGATTAGGAGCACGATGTATGAGACCGTGGTCGTAGGATGGGTGGCCTTCATTTCGGTTAGCCCTTTGAGCCTCGCATGAGCATCATAGCCTTTTATTTCTTATAGCCTTGCTCACCTTCTACACCGGGATAGGGGCCCTTCATTGTATGCATGCATTGTTTAGGAGTTTCATGAGCCTTGGACCGAGGGGCGCGTCTTTCTCATTATCCTTTCCTATCATTGCATCATTGCATTTCATCACACTTCATCGATTGTGTTCTTTATCCTATCTGCTGCTCGCTTTGCATCGCTTTCTCCACCCCGAGTGGTGATCATCCTCAGTTCATTACATGGAGGGTAGTCACGTCTTTTCCACTATCTATCATACGGACATTGATCCAGGGATCCTTAGCTTGAGAGGGTCACTTAGTCAGAGAGAGTTTATGCTACATTGGCGTTTGAGAGTATGTTTATCCATTTTACTTCGTCTTTAGATTTTTCTTGGTTTGCGTTCAGAGCATGTATATTTGTATATATGTAAAAAAAAAAAAAAAATTGAAAAAAAAAAGAAAAAAGAAAAGTGCATGTGTGTATTATTCTCTATCATTGAGTATGTGTATATTGACGTTTGAGGGTCGCTTGATTGAGTATGTTTGATGATGGGAGTTCGTATGTGAGCTCCCCGAGACCTTTCATTCTTCGTATTCATTTTGTTGTATGTTTTGAGAGCGAGATGAGTGGCCTTCTCTTAGGAGCTCTGGGTCATTGTCCATTCCATCATTATGTTCGTTATTGACGTGACCTCCTTTCATATTTGATTTGAGCGGATCATCACTTGTTCTCGTATTCTATGCTTCATCATCATCCTCATTTTCACTTCTGATTCATCATTTTTATTTCACCTCTTATTCCGTTCTTATAGTGACCTCATTTTCGGGTTTGGTGCTCTATTCGTACCATCATTATACATCTCGTCATCAGTTCGGTTTTTCTTCATTGCATCATCATTGTTACCATGTTCACAGTAGGCATCCTCGGGTCCATGGCTCACGATATTTTCTATACATGTTGCATGTTATACATGAGGGCATGGGTTTTGATCATTGGGTATTTGGACCTAGTTTCCCTTCATTTCTATCACCCTATCACCCTAGCCTTCGTTACGTCCTGAGTCTTAAGACCACCCTAAGGCCATGACATCACACATTGTGTTTGATAGCTCTTATGTGAGCGATACTTGGGATTGATTCGAGAGCGTTTTGATTGTGATGGACCAGGAGTTATGGTATGACCCTACACTGGGGCATAGCCATCTTGGAGGGTTTTATTATCGGATGACCATTATGTCGAGGCATACCATTCTCAGTCGATGACGGATTTTTGAGCCATGTCCATTCCTCAGAGGATATCAGATGTCCTTTTTTTCACATTGGAGCATGAGACATGATTGGCACATTTCATATGGTGTACTTTACACATGGGCATACCCCTTTCGGTCGATGATGGTTTTTTTTAGGTATAGCTGTTCCTTGGAGGTGTTTAGATTCATTTCACATTGGAGTACGGGATATGATTGGATGATTTCTTTGATGTGATCATAGGAGCATAGCCTTCTCATCATTGTTGGCGTATTTTTGAGATGATTGGATCAGGACACGAGCACTTATGAGAGCATGCGGCAGAGTTTAGTCATTTCAGGGTTTGCCCTATACTGGGGCATAACCCTTTCATTGGCGGTTGATCTTAGAGATACCAGTTCACATTGGGACATATTTCTTTAGAGGAGGTCAAATACTCTCTTCACGTTACCATGATGACTTTGAGGAGCAGAGATTCATTTCGATCAGATGATGTATGATTGGTTGTACTCTTCTCATGGATGTTTGTTTTAGAGATGCTTACATTGGGGCATAGCCCACTCGTCTTGATGATGATTTTGTGAGATGATAGTTTATACCAGACGCTTACTTTCCAGAGATTATCTTGTACTGAGAGCTTATCCATTTCGAGATGATGCATTCACACTGGGGCATACCTACCTTGCTGATTTTGACATTGATATTCCACCTCCTGTTTATGATTGTTGTTTTCGATGGATCATAGAGTCATTGACACCCTGGGCTCAGTCTTATCAGCATACCTAGTTTGATTTAGATATTCACTTACCTTTGTTACACACCCATACATCCTACATTTGGCACCGGTATAGCTGCACCCATCTAATCAGAGCCTTACATCTTTTGAGCCCACATATTTCATCGTCTTACATGACCTTATCCATTTTCTTTTATGATCAAAGGAGGATGCAGACCAGTCTCGGGCTTTCTGGTCGAGTTTTCACATGCCTTTGGACATTAGGTTCAACATCTCCCATGATGGTAGGGCCCATTAGATTGTTGATGCACTTGTGATGATGTACTCATATTGATAGTTGAGATGTTGTGTCTTGATTTGCTTACATTTCAGACCTAGAGTTTTGGTTAGCATTTGTTTGATCCACTATTTTGGTTTTGCTTTGTCAGCATAGTTTTGGTGATGTTTGGTCTTGTTTTAGCATTTGTTCATTGAGGCTCTGTATGTGTTTTTTCATTGCATCATCGTTGAGCATATCCCGGAGTGTCTTGTATGGTGAGATTCCGTGTCTTACGTTGGTTACTATCTTACACTGGGGCATACCCCCATCCTTGAGTTCATCAGATCTTTTGCAGATTCTCTCACTACTCGATCTATTTCTTGATCTTCATGGGTCATCATACTGGGGCATACCCCCCATCCTTGAGTTCATCAGATCTTTTGCGGTTTTTCTCACTACTTGATCTATTTCTTGATCTTTGCGAGTCGTCATACTGGGGCATACCCCCTTTAGCGCTTTTCTACTGGGGCATACCCCCTCTCTTTGGGTTTACCGTGTCTCGTGTTGATTTCATGGTTATCGGACCCATTTGTCGATCTTTACGAGTTATCACTTAGGGCATCCCCCTACTGTCATCTTGTCTAGGGCATCCCCCTACTATCATCTTGTTTGGGGCATTCCCCTTCTGTCATCTCACTTAGGGCATCCCCCTACTGTCATCTTGTCTAGGGCATCCCCCTTTTGTCATCTTGTTTAGGGCATCCCCCTTCTGTTATCTCGTCTAGGGCATCCCCCTTTTTGTCATCTTGTTTAGGGCATCCCCCTTCTGTCATCTTGTTTAGGGCATCCCCCTTCTGTCATCTTGTCTAGGGCACCCCCCTTCTGTCACCTTGTTTAGGGCATCCCCCTTCTGTCATCTTGTCTAGGGCATCCCCCTTTTGTCATCTTGTTTAGGCTTCCAGAGTCGTTACTGTCATCTTATTTAGGCTTCCAGAGCCATTACCGTCATCTTGTTTGGCTTCTAGAGCCATTACTGTCGTCTTGTTTAGGCTTCCAGAGCTGTTACTTTCTAGTTTAGCTTTTAGAGTTAGTTTTCTTGGTTTGGATTCCAGATCCATTGTTCTTCTAGTTTAGTGTTTAGAGTTAGCTTTTTGGTTTGGCTTCCAGAACTATTATTTTCTCAGTTTAGCATTTAGAGTTAGCTTTTTGGTTTGGCTTCCAGAGCTATTATCTTTTCAGTTTGGTGTTTGGGGTCAGTCTCGTAATTCAGAGTCAGTTTGTTTAGGGCATCCCCCTATTTTCAGTTTGTTTAGGGCATCCCCCTACCTTCAGTTTGTTTAGGGCATCCCCCTTTGTTTCGGTTTTTCACCACCATAGATCGGACATCTATGGGCTTTGTTTTAGTTATCACCACCATAGATCAGACATCTATGGGCATTTCAAATTATCATCACCATAGATTTTCATCTATGGGCATTTCAGTCATTTCACCACCATGGATTTTCATCCTTGGGCTTTCAGATTATCACCACCATAGATTTTCATCTATGGGCATTTCAGTTATATCACCACCATAGATCGGACATCTATGGGCATTTCAGATTTCACCATCATAGATTTTCATCTATGAGCATTTATTTCAGTTATTTCACCACCATGGATTTTCATCCTTGGGCTTTCAGATTCACCACCATAGATTTTCATCTATGGGCTTTTCAGTTATTATCACCACCATAGATTTTCATCTATGGGCATTTCGGATTCACCACCATAGATTTTCATCTATGGGCATTTCAGATTCACCATCATGGATTTTCATCCATGAGCCTATGTTTCAGTTATCACCACCATGGATTTTCATCCTTGAGCTTTCAGCTATCACCACCATAGATTTTCATCTATGGGCTTTCAGTTATCACCACCATGGATTTTCATCCTTGGGCTTTTGAGATTTTCACCACCATAGATTGACATCTATGGGCATTTTTATTGTGTCACCACCGTAGGTCTTCACCTATGGGCCTTCTAGTTTAGTGTTTAGGGTTAGTTTTTTTGGTTTGGCTTCCAGAGCTATTATTTTCTCAGTTTAGCATTTAGAGTTAGCTTTTTGGTTTGGCTTCCAGAGCTTTATTTTCTTATTTTCTAGTTTAGCGTTTAGAGTCAGTCTTGTCATGCAGAGTCACAGCTCCTAGCGTTCATATTCTCTGGCATTGCATGTCTCACCTTCATGGATTTGCACTTATTCTCACTCTCCTCACCTCGTTACCCTGTGCTTATCGCCTATTCATCTTGTAGTCCACATAGGGCAGTCTCCTTTAGACGCATTCTTGTTCGTACTCCAGGGTGGTTCGACCGTTACTCACCTTTGACATCGATCTTTGGGTCACTTTTGGAGACGTTTTAGAGGGAGCTTGGATCCTTAGTGTGGCTTTAGAGGCATTTTGAGACACCCATCTTTCTTTTTTAGGATTAGAGCCTTTGTGTTTGTCTTTTGGTCTGAGTAAGTTCACATCTCACTAGTGTCCCTATGGGGGTCTCCTTGGTTCTTCGGTAGAGTTCACTTCATTCCACTCACTATTCACACTTACCTTTTACTTCAGTGTTCATATTCTTTACACTCGTGAACTCTACCGAAGAGGGGCATATTTGTAGACCCCCATTTGGGGCTCATTTTCTGCAGCTTGCTTTTAGCCAGGTGTCACCATCTGGGGGAAGCCATGTGTCACATTTTGACTAGCTGCTAGAGAATCACAATAGTGGAATTGGAGGAGCAATCAGGGATTGACACCTGGAGGGGAGCTGCAGAAGGGGGTACGTTTCTGTTATGGAGGAGCAGCATGCCAGCTGCAGGAATAGGAGCGTTTTTGGCTGCAGGGTGGTGGTGCTTTTCAGGGGGACATTTTTTTGAGAGAGAGGCGGGAGAAACGGTGGTTGCTTTTAGAGGGGGGCTGCAGAAATCTTGAAGAGAGGGGGAAGGAGGATATTTTGATGGGGGATTTTCTGGAGCAAGTGAAAAGGGCAAGCTGGAAAGGAGAAGGGATTGCTGAAGCTGAGAGGAACCACAGAGAGAGGGGAGTAAGCTAGAGGGCATGAGTTTTCCATTGTTGTAGGAGGGTGGTCTTGGCTGCTGCCATTGGAGATATTTTCAGAGAGGTTGAGGGTTTTTTTCATTGATGAGAGAGAGGGAGCTTCCATTGCCGTTTGAGTAGAGGAGAAAGAGAGAGATTTGAGAGGAGGGGGAGGATCCCATGGACAACTGTGAGAAATTCTGGAGTCTTGGAGTTTGAGCTGAGGTTGGAGATATTTTAGAGGGAGATTTTGGGAGAGCAGGCGGGCTGCAGGAGGCAAGAGAGGCAAGTTTGAGGCGAGAGAGCAAGGGGGCAGAGCTGTGTGTTTGGAGAGTAGAAGAGGTGCTGCTGTCTCATTAGTTTTGTTGATTTTAAAGGGGAACTTGAGGTGTTTGTAGCAGAACAGAGCCTTACCGGAAAAAGGTTCTCTCAGGTATGAATGCAGCTGATTTCTTGTTTGGTTTGGATTCTTATTATCCCTCTGCATTGCTTGTTGATATTTGGATGTGTGTTGTTTTGCTTGGGGTGGATAATGAAGGCCACTTGTTGCTTGTTGAGATATAATCCTGAATTCATACCTGCCATTGTCAATCTTAATATGTTCTGTTTCTATTTGTGACTATGAAATGTCCGAGAACCCCACCAATATTTGCATTTGATGCTGTCTTTCCTCACCTAATAGGAAGGTTCACTGATGACTCATGATGTGAATCTTCCTTTGAGGACCTTTTTATTTGTTTCCCTTTGTGCTCTGTTTTCATGCATTTCTTTTCATGGTTGAGGCCACCTCTGTTCTTGGATCTCGTTCAATACATTGGCTGTGAGAGAGAGAGAAATCAAGGCTGGTCGTGAAGCCTTACAAGGGATACATATTCTCAAAGTTTGGTTGTCATCTAAGAGGAGAATTGATCACAAGAACATCTGAGTGATTCGGCAGTTTCAGTCTTGTCAGTGACATTTTGAAGTTCAGCCAAAGGTCTAGAGCCACAGCCAATAAGCGAAGCTTAATTGGCAGTAGCAGTAGCATCCTTGACTAAGAAGGTTCCACGTGCTGATAGAGTGACCCCAGAAGACACCATCAGTCTGCCTGAAAGTGGTGGGCTCCTACTAGGGCTGCCAGAATTTGTCTCCCAATTTGGACTAGAAGTAATTAATAATTCTTTTCTGGGTTTCTCATGGTGTGAATGACAAAGATTATGGAATTAATCAGTCAGCAGGTTACTCTTTCATTAAGGAGCTGTGTCATTTGAGACATTATGGTGATTTTGCAATATCCTTAGCTTCTACTTGTTGCCTTCATGGACTAGTCCAACAGGTTATTTCCCTTGATGATTCGATTCAGCTGGCTAAGACTGAGATACAAAGTCCATCTTTCCAAGGATACAGTTTTGCAGAAGAGGGGAAAGTACTTGAAGATGGGGTACTCAAATGGTCACTAATTGAATTGAAAACTGGGCTAATTACTTTCATGAAGCTAGTTGCTCCCGAGGGGTAGTATGCGCAGTCTATTGAGATATTTGGAAGAAGTGGTCCTGCTCTAGGATTTGGACTTGGTTGGGGTGCATATGCTGTAGCAACATGGGAGAAGGATGTATATATTGCATTTGCTCAAGATGCTATTGATGAGTACAAGGCTCGTGAAGCTGCAGCTGCTATCCAAGGAAAAATGGTGGGCATGCGGCGTAAGAAGAGTAAAGCAAATTTAAAGAAGCTTGATGAGCAGCCTGGGTGGTTAAATGGAGGACAACTTCGTGATTATCAGCTTGAAGGCTTGAATTTTCTTGTCAACAGTTGAGAGAAGATGCTTTGAGGGTATAATTCTCTGACAGTTTGGTTAATGAGGAAAAAGAAATAAACGAGAGGGCAGCAAAGATTGAATATGTGAGCAATGTATGACAACTCTGAATCTAGAGTTAAAAGGCTACTGAGTAAAAAAATGAAGAGCTATGATGCGAAAATCTCATCCTTGAAGCTTGAAATCAAGGGACTGGGTGAGAAGTGAGAGACATATTGATGATTTGGAGAGACAGAAAACTGAACCTTGTCAGCATGGCATCTTCACCACAGCACCATTGCTGTTCATCAACACTCCCCCACCCATTGCTATCATACATACCCATGCATATAGCCCTTTCCATACCCGTTTCATGCCGACATCTTCCTCTCACTTTCATACCTATATCCCATGCATATAGCCCTTTCCATACCCATGCATATCACCAATTCCTACATATATATATATATATATTGCCGTACCCCTCATACCCATTATATCCCCTTCTATCTCTACATTCTGCCACTCATCCAACTAATCAATACCCACGCTTCTCTCATCACCTTCTATCTCTCATCCCACCAAGGCTAACCCTTTCTTCACACCTATTCCCATTCTCATACCCGCACATGACACCAATTCTTTCTAAACCCATTTCATGCTCATACCCATGATCCATCATTCTTTCCCTACCGGGTACTCTTCAAACCTATTTTTCACATGCCCCACCTGCTACCCCACTCATTATCCTCTATTCTACCCTACAGCTTCATTTCCACTATGCAATCTCCCAATGCTTCTAGCAGAAGAAACCATGGAAAGCCCGGGGTAGTCTGTCAAGGATCAAGAAGATGTCATCATTGGTTTCATTGATATGGGTGTGCGGCTTAAATCCCCAAGTTACAACTGATGAGACTGCCTTCAAGATGCCGGTATGTTCATATTGATAAGCTGTTCGAAATTGAAACAATGCACGAGAGGTGGAATGGGCTATCTGCTGCATGGGAGGTCAAGGAGGCAACATAGGCACAGAGAAGCTAATGTAGAATGTTAATACATGTGTTGTGTGCTGAGCAAAGGAATTTGCTTTAAAGGATTATGCTATGGAGTCTGATGAGTCCCGCATATACAACGCTGCACAGTCAATGGTTGCAAGTCTAGTTGGAAGTTTGGCTCACGTCACATGCAAGGACCCCCTTCGCGGCTCCATAACGAATCAGTTTATGGAATTCACCTCAGGATTTAAACATTGGAACTGAACTTCTGGAACAAGCTCTGCCATTTCTTACTAATGATAACCTTGATTTGGGCTGTGTTGTGATTGAACATGCTGCAACCGAGAAGGCATTACCAACCATTGATGAAGCTTCATGCGAGGTCTGGGGATATCTAGCTGCTTGTGTAAAGGACTTATGCAGCTGTCATTTTGCCAAAGAGTGACGATTGTGTTTCAGGGATTCACAGTCAGATTCAGTTAAGTGTATAGAGGAGACCATGATTCCCGAAGTGTCCCTGCTGGTGCATTGCTGGAAGTGTTTGTCAGCATAGATGTTGCCGTTATGAATGACCTGGTTTCCTCGGAGAAAGCCACTGCCGCTGTCACCATCATCATCGGGTCGCACCAATGCAGATGTAGATATTTCCGCGTGGCGAACATCCTGGAATATGCGCATGAGCAGATCAGTACAGTTGTTTCAATGACTCTGAAGAAAAGCAAACCTGATTTTGATACCCCTACTGTTGTTGCTGAGGCTGGGAATAAATGCATTTCGTGAAGGTTTTTCCTAGATAGAAGGCCACCAAACCAACAGCTGTTCATGTGAACTCACTCAATGTGGTATTGCCATTCTACTCATCAAAGCTGACCAAGGACCCAATTGGAAAACCCCTGCAGGAGTCCCTTAAGAGGACAAGATCAGGGTATGCTGCTAATTCGGTAGGATTGCACGAAACAGGGTCGTTCAGAAAGCCTTTGATGGAATCCATGGAACCAGAAAATAAGACTATGAGGCGATTTCTTTCATCCGAAGAAGATGGGGACAAGTGGGCAGACTTGTTGCCAGACAGCAAGGGGTTTGAAGCGGCTCTTATCGCTGCAGTTCTAGGTTCAGCCATTGAGAAAGGGGAGAAAACTGACCTGGAGTAAAGGCAACAGAAGTACTCTCCCATACTGGGCCCACTCTTGCATATTTCCCCTTTGCATGACCACTTTTTGCATGGCCACCCTAGACATGCAGCTTTTGACTATGAGTCCTCACCTTTTATTTCCTCATTCTCTATTTTTTTTAACCATTGCTCCTAGTCCCATTTTGCAAGCATTTTCTCAAAATTCTGATTTTCAAGTAATTCCAATTTTCTCATCTTTCATCCTTAGGATTTTTTAGGATCACCCAAGAATCCCATTTTTAATAAAACTTGGTTGCCATCTTTCCTTCTGGCAAACAATTTCAAAATCTCTTTTGTTTTAAAATGTTTTGAAATAAGTATGAATTAAATTCCGTAATTCCTAATAATGAAATTTATGGAATTAATTCATGCAAAAATAAATGGGCTTTGGTGGGGGCCCGACATCAAATAAATTTTCTTCAAAATAAAAATGAATTTGAATGAAATGTTGACATGCGTGCTATTGGTGTTTCTTCCTATTTGGTGATATGAGTGACGTGCTTTATGTTCATTACTATGCACTAACCCCCCTTTTGTGATAGCGCGTTGCCGTTTCCTGATCAGGTATGCATCCACTTCCACTTTGGTTATTCTCTATGCATATTCTGATACTCATATGTGCATGATTGATTTGAGTATTCATTGATTTTCTCATTGATTGCCATGTCAGCTTCATTTTAGTAGTAGATACCCGACTTTAGGGACTTAGAGGGGTGCTACGGTCTTTATCGTACCTTCCCGATAAGTAACCTGACCCCCGAACCCGATCCGGTTTTCACAGACCGCCTTTTCCAAAATAAGGAGCCACACTTAGGGTTTTTCTTTCTTATTTTGTTTACCCTTTAAAAATAAAACAAAAATAAGTGGCGACTCCAAGTCATTTTCAAATAATCAATAAAAATCATTTTTTTTTTTCAAATAAAAATCGAGCTCGCCATCGAGTGGGAAACGCATTGAGCCGAAATGCGGGGTCCACAAAATGGTAAAAAGAAATATGAATAAGAGTTAGAGAATCCACACAAGGTATAATATATAATATTAAAAAAATATTTTTAATATATATAGTATAAGATTATATGGTAATATATTGTATATTTTGTATATATTATATTTATTTATTTACTATATTTTTTATTTTAAATAGTATGATAAAATATTTTAATATACTTATAATTAATTGAATAAATTATTCTACTACAAAAGTATATCACTTACAACAATAATATATAGTCTAGTAAATAAAGAAAACATTCATATTCTATTTCAAATATATATGAAATATTATTTTATTCAAATTAATATTTATTATATTTTTGTAATATTTGTATTTTCCACAATGCCTTTTATTTGATTTTATTTTTTGTTATATTTTTAGGAAATAGTTTTTACATTTCCTTAAAATATTTGAAAAACATTGAATTGATATTTTCAAATTTTTTTTAACCTAGTTTCCAAAAAAAAATAAAAAAATAAAAAAATCATCCCAACATGTTTTCAACCATATTCTTTATTTCCTTTAAACATAAAATTACATAATAAACATGAAAGAACAGTAGGCTTGTACCCTTTGCATCACTCTTCATCTCTAACCCATCAACCTAAAGTAGCTTATAACATTAAGATGATAGAACACCTACTTCTGAATCCTTACATCATTATCGGTACATAGACAAGCTTTGATTTTTTTGAGTCATTTTGTATCTTTTTCTCAATCAAAGTAATTTTCATGTTGATCTCAATTTAACTAGATTTCAACCTACAATTGTGTTTGCAACGGAGACTCAAAATCTTTCAATGGTTTTTAACTCTTTCAATGGTTTTTAACTCTTTCAATAGTTTTTAGGATTACTCTCTAGCTTTTTTGTCCAATAAAATTTTCTTTATTGAACATTTGAATCTCTTATGCAATATTTCATTTGCTAGATTCTTCTCGAGCTCACCATCTATAGCTCACCCACTAGATTGAAGAGGTTAAGACAATAAAAGTATGTATTTAAATACTCATATTTACCATTTTTTTTCTTTTCAACTTTTCATTTCTTTAACTTTTGATCATCTCTTCACGCATCATGGTATTAGAAGGATTTTGCTCTTCATTGACAATGTTCATGGATATCTTTACTCTTCCGTTTAGCATTCTAACATCCAATTCAAAAATTACTTCATCATTGGTTTGGACTTTGCACGATGCATGTGAGTGAATTATTATATCGTTCCATTAAAATGATTTTATCTAAAAGAAAGAGCCAATTACCATATTGTTTCAGTAAAATAATTTGAATATTATTATTTTTCATTCTTCTAATTAATTTTTATATGTCTTCAACCCATCATAAGCCTACACTTCTCATTTCCAACCTATCACGTACACAATATATAGCAAGATAGATCATTAGACTTGCACCCTTTGCATCACTCTTTAACTCCAACCTATTATATTATGTACATAGTAATAACTTTGAGCTGCCTAAAATATTAGGCTTGTACTTTCTACATCACTACTCTTCATTTCCAACCCATCGACTTAAAGCAAGCTATAACATTAGGATGATACAACACCGCCTTTGCATCATTACCTTATTATCAGTACAAAGACAAGCTTTGATTTTTTTTTTTTTGAGTCATTTTGTATCTTTTTCTCAACCAAAGTAATTTTCATGTTGATCTCAAGTTAACAAGATTTTCACTTGGTATTTGCAAGTGATACTCAGAATCCTATAATGGTTTTTAGTTCCTTAAATAGTTTTTAGGATTATTCTTTATCTTTTTTTTCTAATAAAATTATTTATCAAACATTTGAATCTCTTATGCAATATTTCATTTGCTAGCTTTTTCTCGAGCTCACCATATACAACTCATCCACTAGAGTAAAGAGGTTGAGGTGATAAAGACTTATATTTAAATACGGTTATTTACCATTCTTTTTCTTCATCTTTTCAACTCTTCAATTCTTAAACTTTTCATCTTTTCTTGCATCATGGTATTAGAAGGTTTTTGTCCTTCATTAGTAATGTTCATCGATATCTTTACCAATCTATTTAGCATTTTAACATCCAATACAAATTGCTTCATCATTGATTTGGATTTTGCACGCTAAATGCACGTAAGTAAATTATTATATTGTTATATTAAAATCTATTAAAATGGTTTTATCTAAAAGAAAGAGTCAATTACCATGTTGTTCTATTAAAATAATTTAAATATTGTTATTTACCGTTTCTTTAATCAATTATTATATGTCCTTGAGAAAATAAGACTAATCTAAATAAGAAAAACATCTCAAAGGAATGATGAATTGAGTTTTTGAAAAACTTTTTCAAGCACAACAATTTTAAGTAAAATAAAGAACAAATGTAAAGAGATTGAGTTAGAGAGAGCAAACACAAATTTTATAATGGTTTGACACATTTTGCTTACGTCCACTCCCCTCAAGCTCTTAACTGAATGAATGTTCCACTATCTTTGAAGTTTCCAAAGTCTTTACATTTGGATTCCAACTCCAATGAACTCTTACATAATCCTTTAAGTATCTAGCAAGTTGAAGTTTTCTATTCACACAACCTCACTTAACTAACAATGAAAGAAACTCCCAACTTTGCTCAATGAAAGCTTAATTACACAAGAAGGCTAGGATGAATGACAAGGTCCACTAAATGGTATGTAATTGAAGAGTTAATGCACCAAATGAAAGAAATGAGAGCTTGGAATAAAGAATAGGTAGGTAGACAATTGATTGCAAGTGTTTTTTTGCTCATAAATGAAGTGAAACTCTCAATTTTTAAGTTTCTAACCTCGAGCACCAAAAATTCCAAAAAGTGGTCTTGATCGATCGAGCTCTAGTTTGATCGGTTGACTAGCTGTTAAACATTAAATGCACTGTAGGTGATTGTTGCACTTTTACCAACCTTGATTGAGAAAACATATCCCTTAACTAAGAAATGTCTCACCCTCAATAGAGAATGCATAGCTATTGGAAGATATAAAAGAATTTTGCATTTCTCAATCGCTATTCAATCGGGAAGACTAAACCGATCAAGCAGTTCCTAGATTAGTTGAGCCAATTGGCCAGTCCCTTAACCGATTAATCTATTTTGGCTCGAAAACCTATCTTTTTGTATTTCTTTCACTTCTAACACGTAGGTAAGATTTTTAAGTATATTAATATGTCATTTTTAAAACAGTTTGTCAAAGGTTCGTATGAGAAAACTCGAGTTTTAATGAAAATTTAACTTTAATGCATAAATTGAGTTTTTAAAGATGCATGACTTGGTATGAAAATCCTAAATGCACCTACGCATTCACCTTACAAATAAGTCCTAAACTTGAACGGTCTTCATATTTTCTTAAGTTTGCATCATTTGATTTCCTAATGAGTATTTTGTCATTCAAATTTGAATTTCTTAATTAAAACCTAAAACTTATCTTAATTTTAAACAATTAGTATACTAACCATGATTTGTTATCATCAAAATGTAACTAAGAGAACCCTTGGGCTAATAATCCTAAACTCAACATAGGCTTGCACTCTTCATCTCCAACCTATCCTGTACACAATATGTAGCAGCCTAGACCATTAGGCATGTACCTATTAGATGGTATTTTAGCTTAGTTATTTCATTATATCAATAAGGGCAAAATAGTCTTTTAGCTATTCTTGTTAATCTATATAAAACTTTTTATGTAATCTTTTTCTCAAGCCTTTAGTTAATGAAACCTTAATTTTTTTTTCCTTTTTTTTCTTTGTTTTTACAAATCTCACATGGTATCAGAGCAGTAATCAACATTGGCCCCTTGATAGAAGATTTCATGGAAGAATTGTGCATTCCATCCTAGATCATTAAGCTTGTACCCTCTACATCACTTTTCATCTTTAACCCATCGACCTAAAGCAGCTTAGAATATTAGGATGGTAGGAGTCTTTTCACTTTGTTAGATTATGGACTCTAGTTCATAGGAAGACTATATGCAACAAATAATAAGTCATGGACTCGAGCACTTAGTGTCTCATTATATATACAAAGGGTATTGAGTGTAGTTGACTCATTGTAGTGAGATGATGAGTTAATTTCAAAATAGGATATTGAAAAAGCCAGTACTATTCTATGGATCCCAATGGCTCTCGCTTGAGCTCGTATACTTTGATGACATAAGTTATGAGGGTTACCTTAGTTCTTTGTGTACTTGTGTGTATAAGGGTATTTTGATAATTGTATAAAGATATTTTGGTAATTGCACAAAGGTATTTTAGTAATTGCACAAGGTTACATAGAAATGAACTAATTGATTAATTGAAGTCATGTTAGGTTAATTAATCAATTGGAACCTTTTTTGGGGCTAGATTAAGCGGTTTAAGTCTAAGATAGACTCAAATCACTTAAGTCTAATAGAAACCTTATAAACACATCTTATGGATTAGGGTTCTAGTCTTCTTCCACCTTCATTCTCCTTGTATTTCAGAAAGAGAGTCAAACTCCATCTTCTAGACTTCCACCATTTGAGTACCAAGCTTTGAGGTTGAGTAATCGGGCGAAAGATCATAGGACTACGAGATCATATTCAACTTTTGAATAATTCTACGACAATCTTCACCACAAGGATTAGATCTAGGAACATCCAAATCTAGGTAAGTTCTTTATTATCATGTTCTAAATCCTAGAATTGTTTTTAAATGCATATTTTTTGTTGTGTCTTGGATCTAGATAACCTAGGGAGAATTGTATGCACCTAAGTTGATTATGGGATAAAGAACATACTAATTCAATGTTTTCTACATTTTAAAAATAATTCTCTCTATATTACTTGAATAAGGTTCAAATCTCTTAGGTCGTGGTTTGTTGGATATAATATATCTTATCACTTATCTCATCAACATGGTTAAACATAAGATAAAAAATAAATAACAGGATAACTTATTTTTTCTTATCACCAGCCTAACATGAAATAGGATAATTTTTTTATATCCTTTTTATATGTGATACGTTAATCTTAAGTTAATATATAAGATATGTATGTCCCTTGTATCATAAATTTATTTATTTTATTATTATTATATATATTTTTATATTACTTATTTTATAAAATAAAAATTTTGATTCAAAATTAATTTTGTGGTTAAAAAAAAGAACTAAAACAATACTTATAAAATATATTATAAAATAATACTAATATATTCATTATTTACTATACATATACATAAATTATTTTTATATATTGAATAATATAATAAAATTTTATTTATGATTTTTAAATATTTTAATCATGAATATTATTAAATATAAGAGAAATTTCATATAGCAAATATTGAAATGTAATACAATTTTTATTTTAAACAAATATTGATAATATCTATTCCATTTCTTCTTCTTCTTTTTATTTGTTTTGCAAACTAAATATAAAATTAACATAATATATATAATTGCATGTAAAAAATTTAGGATTTCATGTGTCCATTGAATATAATATCCAAGGTCTCATATCCAAAATGATATCTATTCTATTTCATTTTTATTTATTTATTTTGCAAACAAAATATAAACTTAACATAACATATCTAATTACATATACTAACTTAGAGTTTTATGTCCATTAGATAATATATCTAGGGTATCATATCTAAAATGATATTTTAAAGTATGTATTTCTTATCCAATGAATATAATATCTTAGGATGTATATTTTTGTCCCGATAGAATGACTTACCTTATCCAATTGCTAACCAAATATGACATAAGATCTACTATCCCTTCTCTTATCATGTCTACCCAATTAATGAAATATAACTTATCCCGTCAACCAAACCTATCCTTAGGTTCCATTTCATTAATTGAGTACAACATGAGATATGATAAGAGAAGAGATAATAGATCTTATCTTATATTTGGTTAGCAATCGGATAAGGTAAGTCATTCTATCATTTATTTTATCTTACACTCAACTAAACATATCTTATATTCAACCAAATATGAAATAAGATTCTACTACGATATATTATCCACTTATATATATATATTTGTTTTACATAATATTTTAATCCTAAGCAAAGATATAGGATATGCATATCCTACATATTATAATTTTTTTTATATTACTTATTTTACAAAATAAAAATTTTTGATTAAGAAATTAAATTTGTGGTTAAAAAGAACTTAAAATATATTATAAAATAATACATATATTATTATTGCTCAATACATATATCCTAATATATTAGCTTATCCTATCCATAAATCAAATCTAATCTTATAGTATAAAGATTAGTATATAATGAAACATACAGAAAACCATCTCGAAGAAAATGATAAGTTATTGCTATAACACTTAAATAAGTAACTTAACCTAACCTCAATTTTAGAAAATGACACCTCAATGGTGAAAGATAACTGCAGCATTGAAGTTCAAAAGCGAAAAGGACGAATGGATAAATGCTGCACTAAATTTCAAAAGCTAAAATAATAAATGGAAGAAAGTGGGGAGCATAGCTAGCTATTGCATTAAGGCACAAGGATGGCTTACAGTCTCTATTATCTGACTTCTTCTTCCTGGCCTTGGCAGCATCCCTACTCTCTAGCCTTGCTCTGCCCATAGAGAACAGTCACAATTGCCAGAGGAACAGTGCATATTTCTTAAAATTTGTGTATGAATTTTATGGCCCAGCATGACTTCTATAGTTCTATTGGTACTATAGTAACTATTTTCTGATACAAACATTATTAACATGATATGATCTATAGGGAAAGACCAGGAGTTTAAGACCAAAATAATATATTTGTAAAAAAAAATGATAAGAATAGTATCCATTTGAAAATATTTGTCAAAGTAGTCTTCTTTATCCACGTAAACATCCACATGGATTTTAAGTGTAAAGAACCACCGTTGGTGACTGTGGTTTTAGTACTTACAAAAATTTCCTTAAAACCACAGTTATAAACTGTGGTTTTACAATTTCTCTTAGAACCACAGTTACTAACTGCGGTTTTAAAAGAAGTTTCCTTAAAACCATAGTTACAAACTGTGGTTTTACAATTTCCCTTAAAACCACAGTTACTAACTGTGGTTTTACAATTATTTTTAATCCGTCCTCATTTTAATGGTGTTATAATTTTAATATTATTTTTAAAATATTTTTTTTATCAAAACAACCATAAAACCACAGTTAGTAACTGTGGTTTTACTAATGGTGTTGTAATTTTAATATTATTTTTAAAATAATTTTTATCAAAATAACTATAAAACCACAGTTAGTAACTGTGGTTTTACAATTATTTTCAATCCACATCTATTTTAATGATGTTGTAATTTTAATATTATTTTTAAAATATTTTTTTATCAAAATACCCATAAAACCACAGTTAGTAACTGTGGTTTTACAGTTATTTTCAATCCGCATATATTTTAATGGTGTTGTAATTTTAATATTATTTTTAAAATATTTTTTTATCAAAATTACAATTATGTTGTAATTTTCACAAATATTTTTAAGGGGACTCATGTATAAAAAAGTATGGGATTTTAGAACTTTGCTTTTCACAAATTTTTTTGTTACGATTGTTTTAAATATATATATATATATATATATATATATATATTTTATCTTTATTTTTTCATATTTTCCTTGAAAATTTGAGAAAATAATTTGGTCTACATGCATTCCCATAAAAATTTATATATTTATAGTAAATAAAATATTTATTTGTTTTACAAATATTTTCACATATGAACTAAAGAAAATTATTTATTCATATTATTTTTAAATTTTAAAATAACTAAAGAAATTGTTTATATTATTTTAAAATTTTATCTTTTCATATGAAAATTAATGCCAGTGATTATGATTTTAGGTTATTTATTATTAAGTATGATTTGAACTTATGTCTTGGTTAAAATGTATAATTTTTTAATTATATGAAAGAAAAATAGGTAATGGTTGTAATAATTTATTTAGTTAGAATTTCTTTCATTTAGACTTTAGGATGCATTTGAGTTTTATTTGTTTAAATTATCAAGGAAACATATGAATAACATAACATCACTAATTTGAATTACAACACCATTAGTAAAACCACAGTTACTAACTATGGTTTTATGATTGTTTTGATAAAAAAAATATTTTAAAAATAATATTAAAATTATAACACCATTAAAATGGGAACGAATTAAAAATAATTATAAAGTTAGGAAATTGTAAAACCACAGTTTGTAACTGTGGTTTTAAGGAAACTTCTTTTAAAACCGCAGTTAGCAACTGTGGTTCTAAGAGAAATTGTAAAACCACAGTTTGTAACTATGGTTTTAAGGAAATTTTTGTAAGTTCTAAAACCACAGTCACCAACGGTGGTTCTTTACACTTAAAATCCATGTGGATGCTTACGTGGATAAAGAAGACTACTTTGACAAATATTTTCAAATGGACACTATTCTTATCATTTTTTTTTACAAATATATTATTTTGGTCTTAAACTCAAAGACCAGGGTATGGAATGGCCAAATGGGAAAGTAACGGTGGATCAGGCGGTAGGTGAGAGTTTGGCCCCTATTTTATTGAGAATTTTGCTGGAATGTTAGGCAGAGGAAGGTTTGGAATTTTCTTGCAGACTATATCAATAAAGATCTGAAATGCTATAATGTAATTTGGACTTCTGGTCCAGGAGGGCAACACTGTAGCAAATGTTTAATAAAAAATCTTTCCAATGATAGTAGGAAACAAGGCTACTATGTTTACATTAAACATGATTCATGACAAGCCAATGTTTTTGAGGGAAGCTGCAGGGGAGCTTCAATTGTTTTTTCTTTCTTTTGAGACTTCAGCATTATACAAGCATGGGTAGATGACACAATGGATTTTGCCTTTGTTTTAAGCTTACCCAATAAGTAAAGGAGAAAAGACCCACTTTGAAATTCCATTCAGATTTGGCTGATGGTTTATACTGGTTAGCATATATTCTTTGATCAATCCCCCAAGAAACTCTTCAATGGGTGAAGATGCTGGAGTGGAATGCAACTCAACTCAACTCAACAGGGCCTTGCTTCAACAGTAGGAGAATGAGTATTCTCTGTAAGGCTTTTGAGTGAAGGTTTAAAGCCCAGCTGTATTAAGGATTTCATGCAATGTTCTTGAATTATCCTAGGTGAGACAACATAAAGGAAACATACATCGGTCTTTCGACTGTTTCATTGA